>NC_066873.1:162500-256929 GCF_022985175.1 Labeo rohita
TTTATTCACAAATGGAAGACATTTAAAACAGACACCTCTCCTTCCAGGAGTGGACGCCCAGAAAATTCACCCCAAGATCAGACCGTGTAAAGCTCAGAGAAATGGCAGACAACCCAAGAACTACACCTCAGACTCTACAGGCCTCAGTTCACATGTTACATGATAAAGTTCATGAGAATAGCATTTGAAATATATGGGACAAAAATGTCATGTTTGGAAAGCCTGGCAAAAGAAAGCATCTTTATATAAAAAAAAAAACATTGCAGCACAGTTTTGGTCTGCAAAGTTGCATCTGAACAAAACCACAAGTCTTCTAGAATAATGTCCTCTGAACAGACGAGGCCATAATGCACAGCACCAAGTTTGGTGAAAACCTAAAGAGCATATCAGCACAAACACCTCATACCAAAAGACAAACATGCTGGAGGAGGGCTGGTCATTTTGGGCTTGTTTCGTAGCCACAGGACCTGAGCACCTCACAGTCACTGAGTTGGCCATGAACTCCTCTGTATATCAAAGTATTCTAGAGTCAAATGCGAGGGCGTCTGTCCGACATCTAATGTTGGGCCAAAATTGGGTCATGCAACAGGACAATGATCCCAAACACACCAGCAAATCTACAACAGAATGGCTGAAAAGAAAAGAATCAAGGTGTTGCAATAGTCCAGTCCATGTCTAGAGCTCATCCTGACTCAAATGCTGTGGTGAGAGCTGTGCATAAGCAAATGCCCACAAACCTCAATAAACTGGAGCAACATTGAAAAGAAGAGTGGTCCAAATTCCTCCAGAACGATGTGAGAGACTGATAAAGTCATATAGAAAATGAATGCTTTCAAGTTATTGCTGCTACAGGCAATTGACTCATAGGGTGTCCTAACTTTGTCTGTGGATCTGCTCCTCTGTGTGGACCAGTGTGGTTTAAATACACATGGCTAAAGGATTTTGATTCCTGCAAAATCCATTCCTATAGCTCTAAAAATATTTAATTTAGTTTTATTTAAAGTGTATTTGCATAAAACTTTAACATTAACTTATTTTTAATATATAAAAAAATGCTGTATAGTAAAGCTTTAATATATTTTAAAATGTAATATAAGCCTTTGAAAGATGCATTTTGGGCCTCCATTACTCACTAGTCTTTAGTGTTAGACAACTCATACTGTTTTAGTGCTTAAAAAAAACATTTAGTACTAATCATGTTGAAAAAATGTTCTTTAGCTTCATAAACAATTTTCAACCAGCCTGTCAATGATTATTTGTAGCTCCAAAGAGAAAAGATTTTTAATAATGTTTTCATAATTAGTTTCGACCAGGATTTTATAAGACAAATAAGAAAACAGAAATGCAAACTACACAGCACATAATGCAAAATCAAACCGATTTAAGCAATTCCTATAACGAATGCAGTATCCTGCGCTACTCATCCTTACCAGGGTAAGTCAGGCCGGCAGGGTTTTTCATGCGGTCCAGCACCGAGCCGTGCTCAAAGAGAGCCACGATGAGGCGACCCGGCAGTCCCGTGAGCTTGAGGAGCTCCGGCGAGCTGAGCTGAGACGAAAGCAGCGCGTTCTCCGTGGCCGAGCGCTGATACTGCAACTGCAGTTTGGAGATGAGCGCTTCACCGCGAGCCTGTAAACTCTCCTGCTCAAAGATACAAACAGTACGGTCAACCAAAATGCCCATTACTGCCACTGCAGAACCAAAAATACCAACACTCGTTCACAAAATCACTGCAGTACGCCATTATAAATTACTGATTGATATGTTAAGCTGTCAAGCAGGAATTGGGTAATGTGTTCATTCATTCCCCTGTTAACATGATCTCTGTAAGAAGAAAAGAAGATCCAGCCACTTCACGCTTACACCTGAGTTTCCATTTATGAATGAATTTGAGAAATGCTTTTCTCCTTCATTAACTGTTAAACTTTGCTTCCGTGTGTGTTGACACATTCAATCTTCAGCGGTTGACAGCACTGTTACTTTGAATAGGGTTAAGAATCACAGAATTACAATGACATACACAATCATATTTGAAATTCACAAAGGAACATCAAGCATGTTCACATTTACCATATTTAATGCTACACGTATGTGTCGATCAGTGTTTATGTGAATAAAACCCAAAATGGAAATATTCATCACATAAAGTGATTGTCTCTTTGTCAAATCGATTGCTTCATATGAATTATGTTTACAATGATCTTATGTGCTTTCTGAAGCTTTCAATGTTGAGTACTTTCAATGGAATGACAAAAATGCTGAAGCATATCAATATTGTCAGACTGTTCTCTCCTCCGGTCTCTGAAAAAAGACAGTTTTAAATGTTGTGGACGCTCATTTTAAGTGGCATTTAGGACACTAGGGGACAATTTGCTAAAGATTCTATCCATGTGTAAAGGACATCTAAGATGTAGATGAGTTTCTTTGTTCATTTGAACAGATTTGTAGAAATGTGTGATTCCATCACTGTCTCACCAATGGATCGTCTGCAGTGAATGGGTGCCGTCAGAATGAGAGTCCAAACAGCTGATAAAACACATCACAACAATCCACAGGCAGCTGCGATGATGATGTTGTCCTGTTTGGACTCATTCTGGCGGCACCCATTCACTGCAGACGATCCACAGGTGAGCAAGTGATGTGATTAGTTATCACTGTTTTTGACCCATGTTATCTTGTATTCTAATAAATATGTATATATGAGACCAACATGTTAATTTCAGTTAAAATCAGTTCAATCTTACAATTCTCAATTTCAATTCCACAGCAAAAACAACTAGTCTAACAAATATATAGTTCAAACATTAATAAAGACAAGCACACAGACAGTAAATAAGAACAAATGAACAAATTACAGGCAATAGCACTCAATAAATAGAACAAAATGCTTTATGTTTCTAGGTTTCCATGTGTTTAGGTCCAGAAATTAATAATAAAATGTAAAATAACATTGTATATTCTTATACACAGAAAAAAAAAAAAAAACTTGCATTTTTGATTCATTAAAATATCCAGCATTAGCAGCTATTACAGCTCTGCATAATCTGGGCCTAAATTCATTGTGTTCTAAACTTAATTATCAATCAGTTGTTGCAGTTATTAAGGTGTGCTGCAAAATGTGCAGAGCAGGGGCCCCAGGACCAGGATTGAGAACCACTGCAGTAAACAATCTAATCCTCTCTCAGCCGTTTAAGTTCACCTAAGACAGGGCTGCTCAACCCTGTTCCTGGAGATCGACCTTCCTGCAGAGTTCAGCTCCAACCCTGATCAAACACCTGTCTGCAATGATCAAGTGCTCCTTCAGATCCTAATGAGCTGGTTCAGGTGTGTTTGGTCAGGGTTGGAGCTGAACTCTGCAGGAAAGTCGATCTCCAGGAACAGGGTTGAGCAGCCCGACCTAAGATATTAGCAACTGTTTGAGAATAAGCACCAAGATGGGAATTCTGACACGCTTTTGTAAGTATTTGTCCGTTCAAGCGCAAGATGTGGAAAGAAATGCAACACGAGGTTTGGGCATTTCCTAAGAGGCAGATGTCTGCGCTGCGCATGCGGAAGACACTGAATCGAGCCGTTATTCACAGCGTCTTGGCCTTAAAGGGGTCATCAGATGCCCATTTTCCACAAGTTGATATGATACTTCAGGGTCTTAATGAAAAGTCTCTAATATACTTCGGTTAAAAATTCTCAATGGTTGTGTAAAACAACACCCTTTTTACCTTGACGAAATCAGCTCTGCAAAAATCATCTCATTCTGGTCGAGGCTGCTTTAAATGTAAATGAGCCCTGCTCGCCCCGCCCCTCTCTTCTCTCTGTGGAGTGACGAGCCTGTTTACTTTAGCCACATTTAGCCGCTAAACTTGCTAACTAGCACATTATTAGGAAAGGTGATTGCAGAGATTCATAAAAAACGCTTATACTCACTTCTGCTGTAAGTGAAGCTGGATCACGAATGATTCGCGTGAACATAGACGGATATATGTAGATCGGGAGGTGCATTCCCTTCACAAACAAATGTAATCCACTGCATCTTCAGCGGCTCAGATGTCGGGAGTAAACGACGACCACTACGTTCATTATTACATCCAGCAACACAACACCTCAATCACTCAATCAGAGATATTCTTGTCTAACTTACATCCCTGCTCCGGCATCAAAACAAGGAAAGTTACTGGACTGTTACAGCTGGTCTGAGGTAAGACGCTCATGTCAATCAACTATCGTGGGAGCGGCCTCTGTGGGTGTGACGCATCTGAGAACGGCTCGATTTGAAAAAGGGGATATTATTTTTATAGATCAATTAAAAACCACTGCATGGATTTTTATCATTATAGGGTAGATTTGTACATACACTGACAACACACATTAATGTTCAAACAACACGAAAAAGTGAACTTAGCATCCGATGACCCCTTTAAATGCTCGAGAAGACGCATGATTGAACAGCTAAGCCCATTTATATTCATCTATTTATCAAAAAAAGAACAAACTGTTTCACATTACCAAAAACTATTTGTTCCCAAATCAATATAATAATATTTACATTAATATTTCATATAATATTTCTTCTCTGAGGAGCCAACCTACCTCCAGAGTATCAGACTGCAGTAACTTGTGTACGAGCTCCAAACTGAACTTCAAGAAATCTGTCTTTTGTGCACCTGGAATCAAACAATTAAAAATAAATATAAAAAACTCTTCAGAAAAATTATTTTAATATGTTGCCTTCACTCACGTCCACTGCAGCATCAGCAACGAATGCAATGAACAACACATTCAATGAAAACAACTCTTTTTTTCACTCAATGCTACTGTGATGCTGTAGAGCAGTGGTTCCCAACCACGTTCCTGGAGGTCCTCCAACACTGCATGTTTTCCATGTCTCCTTAAACACACCTAAATCAGATCTTCAGCTCATTAGCACAGACTCCAAGACCTGAACTGGGTGTGCCAGACAAAGGAGAGATGCACAATGTGCAGCGTCCAGGGGGATTCCTCCAGGAACGTGGTTGGGAATCACTGCTTTAGAGGATTCTGATATAATGTGTAACGTTAATGTTAGTGCACATGACGTACCTGCAGGAAGGTCCTGGGCAATTTTATGGACCGTGGCTGCAGCAAGTTCCAGATTCTGAATGCACAGCGCGTGTTTAAAGATGCTCTGAGCCACGCTGGACAACTCTTTACTGGCAGGAACGTTCTGGATTTTCTTTGACTGATCCGTCAGCAAAGGCAAGAGAGTCTTCTTGAACACATGGTTCACAGCCAAAACATACAGCTTATCAGGATTAACCTAAAAACCAAAAAAAAAAAACGTGGTCAAAGCGGTGATTTTGTTTAGTCCCTATCATGAGTTTCTGTTATTTTCACATAACACTTGTGAATTTTTTCTGGGAAATGATTTTAAAACCCACCACCTAATATCCTAAAAACGGCCTAAATAAGTCTGAGATTTACACCCACACTGGAAACAGAAATACCGCAAAAAATAATTTCAAAACCATGTGATAAAGTTGTCAAATGGCCTTTCTCACACTCACACTACACAACTGTCTGAAAATCAGGGCTAGAATGGTGTAGTGTGTGTGTGGGCAACATAATGTAGGTTCACACTGAATTTTGATTCCAGAAATCTGCCAGAGAACCTTCGGTGTGAACACAAACCAGAGCCGTAACGCTGTAAGATCTGATCCTGGTCAGTGCGTCTCCAGAACAGGTACAGTACAAATCCAAGACAGGCACACTGAAACCAGCACTGAAAATCTATTTCGATTTGAAATCGCATTTGACGCTGCTTAGTTGTTTTGTGTTTAACAGGATAAACTCATACATGTATGGAACAACTTTAGGGTGAGTAAATTAAGAAAGATCTTTCATTTTGTGCTCATTTTGACCCAGGAATGCCAGTTAACACGAATGTTATCACAGTTATTTACTTATCTTATGTTTTTGGTGTTTTTTTACTGCCTTGTTACACTTTGGTGCTCCTCAAAAATGACTGACCTACAAATAAACTGAGCTACTTTATTTGTAGGTCGGTCATTTTTGGATCACAAAAGCGTAACAAGGTGGGGAAAAAAAACCCTTAAAAATTAAAATAAATATATGTGATAACATTAACTGGCATTTCAACTGTCCACTTCAGAAATTCTGGTAACTGTAAGTAACTTTGCAACTACACATCAACTGACTCTCAATAGAGTGTTAGGTTAGGGTTAGTAGAGTCAGTTAACATGTACTTACACAGTTACTTATAGTCAGTTGAATGTCTGTTTGGGGACCATCAAAAGTGTTAGCAGATACTAAACAGACAGTCTACTAATACTCTAATGACTGCTAGTAGTAAAGTTACTTATAGTTACCAGAATGTCAAAAGTGGATCCAAATAATTTTGATATTTGATCCATGTCTGATTGTCTAAAGCTTAAAATATTATCCAATATTAAATGTACTGTAAAAAATTAACATGGTCTTGACAGATTAACTAAAAAAACAACAAAAAAAACAACAAAACAACAACAACAACAACAACAACAACAACAACAACAACAACAACAACAACAACAACAACAATAATAATAATAATAATAATAATAATAATAATAATAATAATAATAATAATTTATTCATTCATTCATTCATTTGTCCTGGAAAAAAAAAAAGCAGAATAATAAGGAAAACAGTGATCTTAGCTCCTTTATGTGTGTTACCTTCATTAATTTACAGATGAGGAGCAGCGTGGGTAAAGTGTCCTCACTCAGTTCTGGAGCTGTGGACACACATTCAGACAAAGGAAGAGAAGAACACATCACATTAAAACAGAAAAAATGTGAGTCAGTTGTGACAAATCAGGAAGGGTACGATAAAATAAACCAGACAGCCTGAGACACACAGACAATCTTCCAGAAGGTGTGGTTGGTCTGGAAGAGCAGGTGAAAGGGCAGACGGGTGTTGGCCAGAGCGCTGGGCTCAAGACCGTTCTCCAAAACATACGAGCTCTCCAGATCAGTGGGGGGAGAGATCCTTCTGTGTGACTTCAAGTGCTGGAGCAATCCCACCATCTAAACCACACATTAGAAAGATGTCACAATGAAACTTTAAAAGAATAAAACATTTAATAAAATAAAGATAAATAAATGAATTTTTAAATCTAAATACACAAAGCTTGAGTGAGCACTAGGGAATCGTGTGGTGTCGCTCACTTCAGATCCCAGTCACTCCAGACATATCTAGAGCAATGATCTACAGGATTTTTGTTTGTTTGTTTGGCGATATGAATTTCAGCTTGTCATTTCACTGACCTGACCGAGGGGCAGAAGGGTTGTGGTCTCATCGGCCATCTGAATAGTTCTGAGCACTCGCTCGATCCGCTCGTAGTTGTACGGGTTCAGCTGTACAGGACACGGTCATATTACTACAAACTGTACGACATCAGAAATCATTCCAGCGTCCTGTATCCCATAAACTGTTAATCTTATGAAACATTTCCCATGGACGACCAGAGCAGAAGTTACAAAGACTAGGCTTAAAGATCAGATCAAGCATGCGATACGAGACCTTGGTCAGGGCCGTGTTGAGACTGATCACAAGGTCTTTGGTGGAGCCGAGCTGAGGAACGATCTGAAGGGCACTTTCCAGCATGTCATCTTCTCCTAGCAGTGACTCTTCACAGCGCATGGGAGCGTCGGCATCACCTTCTCCGATCTCCGTTTCGTACCAGCGATCCTCCTGCAGCAGTAGAGTGGTGATGTACAGGTTGATTGCAGAACCGCTGTCCAATCCAAATGTGCTGCAGAGCCAAAAAAAAAAAAAAAAAAAAGAGCCTTGAGTATTACAGAGAACATGCGAATGTGGAGGACAACACACAAACAGGCATTTTTAAAGAGGGCATTTCCAGTCTGGACGACTCCACTGGGGAAGTCACTGATGAAATATTGCTCCATGATCATCTGAAGGACATTCTGCAGGGGTGTTAGAGGGAGAAAGTAAAACGAAACAAAGGCAAAAGGACCCTCAATCGAAGGTCAGCAATCCAGCGTGTTTGTGCTCTGAAAAGCTTCTAAGTTTCTATTTATGCTGTGTTTTTACAGTGTTTAAGTTGGTCAGAATTCACTCAACACTCAACAGTGTTCCTGTGCAGTGCTGCTCATGAATCACTGCATAAAGTGATGAAAAATAAGATCCACTGTGATTATAACAGAATATTGTGAGATCGCAAGGAACTAAGATGAGTGACGGCTTTTTAACGATTATGAAGGGAACACTCTCTGTGCACCTTCTAGGATAAAATCCACTGAGCATTTGTATGAAACTTTAGTTTTCAAACAAAGTTTTGGGAATGACATCTACACATTTACACTGGATTCACTTTCAAAAATAGCTTGAATAACTTGAATTCTAAAGCCAGGCCTGAACAAACCTCCACAGACAGCGCGCGTCCTGAATGAGATCCAGTTCACGGACCAAAAACGTGTGTAAACTTCATTGGGATCGTGCCAAGGAATTTCATTTCCAGTAACAGACAGTAGAAAGTGACTGACTTAAATACGGTTGCACAAACAATCTTCATATCGTATTCCACGATGCTTTGTGATGCAACAATAAACACAAAGCAGTTTGCGTTTGTACTCTGTATGGAAAATACTAAATAGTGTAAAAAAATGCTCTATTTACTCATAATCCTTTACACGTACACTTACAAAAACAGACACTATCAGCAACCTCCCAAATCTGTTTTAGAGCCCATTATAAATGAAGTCAAACACTGAGACTTGCCTGCAGTAATGCAGTATGATGTCAGGAGTGATGTTCTTGTTCTTCACGAGTGTAGGAATCAAGTTTCTCTTTGTCTCTGGACACTGCCTGAACACTGACTGGATGGAAACCTAAATGAAAAAAAAAAAAATTACAACAACAACAACAACAACAACAACAACAACAACAACAACAACAACAACAACAACAACAACAACAACAACAACAACAACAACAACAACAAGCTAAATAATGAAATACTCAGTAAAAGCGCGGCACCGACCCCGAGTTTTCCAAGCTGAATGCCCCACTCCGCATCAGTGATGACAGACAGAAACTTCGCCCTCTCCTCTTCATCCTTATACAAAAAACTGAGATGGGCTCCTACCATGGCAACAACCTACAGAAAACAAATACATTTATTATTGATAATGAAAATCTGAAAGTGTGACCCGAGAGAATAAACTGCAAGACATTTTGCTCATTTTTACCAAGGGCACAGAGTTGGCACGATTGATCTATAACAGCAGCCTAAAACAATGTTCACAAATCCACTTTAATGTAGGTCTAGGTGACGCCAGCTAAAAGGAAAGTTGAACTATGTGCAGTAGATGTTTAACTACATCTGTTTAATAAGTCATTATATTTTAATTAAAGATAAAGCCATATACACTTTTGTTATTTGGAACTAAAGCTGCAGTCCGTAACTTTTTTTGTGTTCATAACTTACAAAATTGATATAATAAACAAGTACATCATGAATCTATTCTCCAAACTATGTTTATCCTGAATTACTACGGTACACCTCTTATACGTTTTTATATTCAGACTATTATTTCCGGCTGTGGAGGAGCCCAGCACCGGCATCTGTCATTGACATAAACAGAGAGAAGCGGCTCCGGCTACAATATTCTTTCACCGGACGCGTGCGGTTCTGTTTATTAACCGCTGGAGTGCCAGAAGATACAGACTGCAGCTTTAAATAAAGATGAATCCTGCACATTAAGGCCTAGAAAATACAAGTAATTCAGTAAAGAAAGAAATGAAAGTAAGGCTTCTGTGGTGACTTTAATACTTGGGGTTAAAGGTTTTACTATGCAAGCACAACTAATAAATGACAAACCAAACTTCAGGTTGACCTTAATCTTCTCATAATTTTGCCAGGCACTGGTGATCATCTTCCACAGGATATCCACAACCGCTGCCTTGGGCAAAATGGTACAAAGCCCGATGGCCAGATCAGAGTCGACCACTCTCCAGTTGAGCACCTGAAACAAAGAGTTCATGATCTGACTGGTCCAAATCATTCCTTGGAAACAAACCAAGATGAAAGCACATCTTAAGGGTCTTTGCGCACCTTCTGTAACAAGGAGACCACGACCACGCCGACAGACGAGAGAACGGTTTTCTCGATCCTGTCGAGAGTCTGTTTGTCTCGGACCATGCGGTTGTTAGAATGAAGCTGGAAATGAAACAGATAAATACTGCATCAGCAAAAGCACTTCTCTGCATTACATGCAACTGGAGCACGTCACAGGATTCTCACCCGCACGCTCAGAGAGAGATCCATGTTGTTGGAAACAAAGTGTGTTAATATGCTGCCGTAAGATTCCTTCAGAAGCCGCAGAGCCAGTTCCAGCTGACTACACTCCTGCAGCATCTGCAGCATCGAGGCCAAGGGATTGAGCAAAGGCCCGACCAAATCGGCATCTGTGAAAACAAAACAATCACACACAGAGTCTCCTTAATATCTGCTAATCGTCCCCAACACCTCTAACCTCTAATCCTCTAACCCTAACCCTAACCGTCTGCTAATACTCTACTGAGAGTCAGTCCATGTGTGGTTGCAAAGTTACTTTAAGTTAGTAGAATGTTTAAAGTGGATTATCCAAAAAAAAAAAAAAAAAAAAAAAAACAACAACACAACAACAACACACACACTACACTTTTAAACCCTAAACAAGTGCAAAACTTCAACAACTAGCGCCACATCGCATAACATACAGTAAACCCTAAAGCTGCTAGTATTGAACAGAGAAGCACAGAAGCTACGGGCCAGACGGTCACGTTATCACCGGTTAAAGCTGTTGATGTTGACTTGACCCTAAAAATAACAGAATCATAACAGGGAGAAAATATGATCTGAGTTTTTTTAACATACACTAACTGTCTTGAGTCAGAATACACAGAGTTCAGGGAGAGAAAGACAAAACGAGCGTTTGAGATTACAAAGTATTTAAATTGTATTATTTGTATGAAAATAACCAATCGTTTCACTAGATAAGACCCTTCTTCCTCGGCTGGGATCATTTACAATTGCATTTGTGATCTGCATTTAAACTGTATTTTGGAAGTTCAAAATCGGGGCACCATATCAGTCCATTATATGGAGAAAAATCCTGAAACGTTTTCCTCAAAAAACATTATTTCTTTATAACTGAAGACAGAAAGACATGAACATCTTGGATGACAAGGGGGTGATACATTATCTGTAAATTGCTGTTCTGGAAGTGAACTTCTTTAACAGTTGGTCTGTGTGGTTTTACAATACATGGGTCAGGACATCCAAACACCTTTCAATGAAAACTATCCAAACCATCTTTCAACGACCTCAAATATGGCTCATAATCTGAAACACTGTATAAGTAGTAGCAACTTTACATGGCCACTCAATCTAATGTTAACCTAGAGAAATATGTGCTATTGAAGTGTGTGCGGAGTGTGAAAGTGTGAACATTCTCAGATTGTGTGATCCCTATGAAACACGCATACAGGCTGAAAACACAGAACGCAATAAATGATTAAAATGTTAACGCAGCCTTCTTACTGTTTTTCCGTGATTTCCCCCTTATTAGGCTGTACAGGCAATTAAACGCTCATTGTTACGCTTTAAACGGTTTATTAATAAATATGCGATTAGTCGACTAATGCTTAAAACAAACAACTACTAGTTGACCAGAAAAATCTTTAGTCGAGAGCAGCCCTACAGTATCAGTCGGTCATTTGGAAAGTGATGGGGAAGGAGCTGGAGTTGGTGCTGTAACTACAGCCAGAGGCTTGGACCAAGATTTAAAATGCACGACAAAGAAAAAACACTGCCAGACGGACCCAGCGTGTTGGCGAGACAGAGCAAACCTGTGCGAAATGAACATAAAACAGGTGAGAGACCCAGTGTGTTTTAGTGCTTTATATCTATTGATTTTAATGTACTGACTGGAGAAGGCGAAATGGATCTGTCTGCCGCTGGCCACTTGGTTGTTACTTTAAAAAACAAAAACTTTAATTTAACATACAAAAAAAAAAAATTCCAAACATATTTCTACATAAAATGTACAAAGCAGCAAATAGAAATATAACCACTTTGCTATTAAAAACAGAACTGAGCTATTGTAATGGCATCAGCAGCAGCTGTGTAATGGGGAAGAGAGAGAAAAGACACGGCTCCAGTCGGACTTGGGCCTTGCGAGGTCGTTACGAATTTTTGCAACAAATGTTTGTTTAATATTTAACATTCTTATTTAGGCTACTTTCTTATTTAACTGCATTATTTCTTTGATATTTATTTTAGTGTATAATTTATATATAAATTATATACACACACATACACACACATATACATATATATGTACAATCTCAGAAGCACATGTGAATAAACAATATGGATTTTTTTTCTTGTTACCTGCACCTGTATATCTGTTTATGTGTCAGTAAAAAAGTTTTTAACATTCTATAGCTTACAAATAAACAGCAAACTTTTCTTTTAAGATCTTACCTTAGGGTTAAATATAGGGTGAAAAGTACTCTACAAACAGTCTGAATGTCTACTAGTCAAGGTGATATGAAGACGCTCTTACCTGCTCTGAGAGCACAGTATGACAGACAGGAACAGTCAAAAGGATAAAGCCTCGATTCTGGAATAAAGGACAAAGTTTTGCATTTACAAACACAATAAGCGACACACGGCCTGGTGAAAACTATCAATTTTCTAAATAATGGACTGCATTAGAAATCCACATTACAAACTATTTTCTTCCATTTCAGAAACATTTCTAAGTAACGACATACGCTCTCAAAATAAAGACTTAACATTAATATCATGAAATACAGCAATGTTTTTTCTATTGAAATATATTACAAGACACTTAAATAATATGTGTTTCCTCATTTTAGTTGATTCATTGGAACTAAATAAAACAAGATGCTCATGAATTAATAAATAAGTAAATAATAATAATTGGTTAGCGGTTTCTCAAAGCATGGAGAGCTGTAGCTGTGACGTCAAAACCCAGAAGACTTGAGATTTTCCTATGGGTTTTTATGATGTGGTTTTTATATTCATGAGTAAAATAAGGTCTGCGGTAAACATAACTCAGAGGTTGTTATCCAGTGTAAACCGCACACATTCATGCCTCAAAGTTCTTATGAATATTGTAGTATTATAAATAATATTCTATGTAGAGTTTTGTTCAGCACAAGCTCACAGACTGAGCTGCGTGTTGTGTCATTTGATCAGGTCCAGTTTTCAGTGAAAAACATCTACTGACACGATCACACATTCTCTTAAAATTAAACAAATAAACACCCACATTTTAAAATCCTTCAGAAGGTTTGCAGAGACAACGTTCTTGCACAACTAAGAACTGCACAACGTTTGGAAAATTTAGCGGACATCTAAATGTGTTTTAAGTGACACTGTTTTCCCATCTGCGTCATCTCATCACCTCACTAACACGCACCGGCCGCGGATGTGAAGCAGTAGTGTTGATTTGTTCAGGAATCTTTCTTGTGTGATGATTACGTCCAAGACAAAACTAGTCATTCAGGCAGTTAGTTTCAATAAAAAAAACGTTTTTTCAGACTAACAAAGAAGAATTCTGAAAATTATAGCATGTTTTTATAGTACAATGACCTCTAACACAGTGGCTGTTTATTAGTACTAAGTAATAAAGCATTTATTCTACATGAGCATATTCTGCATATTCCCTAACCCTCCTATTCAATATCCAAACTTTACAACTTCCTTACTAACTATAAAACAACAGCACATTAGGAGTTTACTGAGGCAAAAAATGTAGTTAATGGTGTGTTAAAAGCGAGAACTGGACCTTAAAATAAAGTGCGACCGAGTTAAACTGAGCTTAACAATGACTATTTTGTCTTTTTAGAGTTTCTTTATAGTTGAAAATTAAGTAGAAATAGTAACTCGTTAATGGATTCCTGAAAACTGTAGCATTTACTATTTCCCGTTTATCACTGTAAAGTCGTCAGCACTAATGTCCATATGAAAGCGTGTTTGTCAAAGCACTCGTCTGCAAACATCCCAGCAGTGCCTGTGTCCTGTTCTCTCACCTGACAGCGGCAACAGATTTCTGGTGATTTTATACTGGAGTGGAAGCACTGAGACCGGATCCAGCACAATGCAGTCCTCATTGAAGACATCTTGAAAATGAGACTCTGTGTACGCGTCCTCTTCACCACTCAGTGCAGATTCCTGAAAATAAATACTTGTTTAAACAATGAGGATTCAACTGTTGATCAATGGTAAAGATTCTTTCTATAGATTTATAACAAGAAGCGTTTATAAACCGTCTAATACACAGAATATCCATCCCAGAATTGACAGCTACAGTCAGTTCAATTGATCGCTGGTCAACGGATGATTAATTAGATCAGTCATTAAAACAGCGATTTGGTCAAAATCTCATTATTTTTCCCCTTTGAGCCCAATCTACAGTGTTTACAATGAGTACGTTTACATGGACATCAGTAATCTAATTACTTACCTTATTCTGAATAAGACAATATTATGATTCAGGTGTTTACATGAGTTGCTTTTAGATTATTCCGTTTATGTTCTCGTTTTACATGTTACAGTACATAGACCGATTAATGACGCGCCATTCCTTCCCCACGCGATGCCATTCGACGTTCCCTCCAGGAATTAAAAGCTTCAAGTGCAGTTAATCGTTTGTCATGCTAACACACGCGCAAACAGACGACGGCAGATACAAGTTCTCCAGCCTCAGGCCTCCTCTGCCCTTTCACTCAACAACATTTCATTCATGAGTCCACGACAAACACAGAGTTAACGTTACTGGATGACAGTATGACGCAAGCACTGGTGGGAGAATCTCTGGCAGATTCTTGATCAGAGTATTGTCTTAATCGTGTTTATCACATTATTGATTATTGTTGTCCATGTCAACGTACTGACTAATTCCAAATAAAATGCATATTTTATCAGACAAATGTAGGCTTTAGTTTCACTGCTCAGATGAATGAATTTGTGCTCCTGTTATCAGTTAGCATTTAGTCTTTAGTTCATTCTCATTTTTAATTTAGCAATTTGTCGTTGTATCATTGGTGTGATGATCTGGCACACGAGCGTACGCGTACACAATGTTTAGCGAGCTGACCTTAGCAAAAAATCCAAAATCTTCAATCTGACATTGTCTGTACACATCTGCAGCACTTCTGGTGCTTTTACACAGCTCCAAACAGTCCAGCAGAAGGTCTGTCAAAGGAAAAACACATGCACATTTTATTGAAGATGGTGTAAAGGACAAATGAATGATCTATAACTGATGAAGACGACTAACAAAAAAAAAAAAAAAAAAAATAATAATAATAATAATAATAATAATAATAATAATAATAATAATAATTCGATAATATGCACTTTAAGAGAATACAGAAATCAGTACCACTGTGGCAGACTGTAATGGCTTGACAGGCCAGCCCATGGATGACGGCAGGAAGGTTCATTTTTTCAGGCAGAACCATGGGGACATTTTCCTCCAGCATCTGACAGAGGCGCTGGGCCGTGCTGAACAGAACCTGTCCTGTGCTGCAGTTGGAGTGGTGCTGGTACAGCTCTCTGTGTGAGGTCACAATAAACATATGACAGAAGACGTTAAGAGTGAAACACACAGTTCACACAAAGTGCTGTCATTTACTCATCATTTACTCAGCCACATCTTCAATTTTCTTTCATCAGTTTTTGTCCATTTGCTCAAACATGTTTGCTTTGAGCAAGAAACAACAAGGACAAAACAAGCACAGCTTGTAAATTTCCATTTGTTGTATTTACTGCGCTCCATGAATCTGTTGATCATGTGTACACAAGCAGCCTCTTTAAAAAAAAGTGTCAGTTTGGTAGATATAAAATTTATAAACTTTTTTTTTTCCCAAAATGTCCAAAGTCCAAAAAGGGGTTTGGAACCAAACAAGCGCTGTGCTTCAGATTTACACCGCCCTCTAGAAAAGTTGGGTTTTGGACAGTTTTGCACTGATAAGAGACAACACAAACTACGAAAACATTTTATTACATAAACAGTTTATACATAGAAAAAACGTAAATTTTCGATTGATCAAAATATCCAGCATTAGCAGCTATTACAGATCTGAATAATCTGGGCCTAAATTCATTGTGTTCTAAACTTAATTGTCAATCAGCTGTTGAAGCTATTAAGGTGTGCTGACCCAAAAGTCTTTTAAAAACCTGGGCCAAGTTTAAACCAATAACCAGGCATCACAGCTGACAAAGATATTTCTTATCGTCTTGTATATTCTGTAAGAACTGAGTTTACTTTTTTTATAGTAGATCTTTCCTCGTCTCCCCCTCACCTGAGGATCTGTAAGGCTTTCTCCACGTCCCCGGCGTCCAGAGCTCTCAGCGCCAGATCCGCCCAGAGCTCCTGCTCCGTCTTCTGCAGCTGTCGGGCCAGCCGGTGGAGCCCAGCTTCGGTAGAGAGCGTCTTCGTTTTGCCATCCGGATCATTGGCTACCGCGGCGCCGCCGTTCAGCTGAGCGCCGGAGACCTCGTCGGGGTGTTGTTTTCCCGAGCGCCGCCACGCTCGCGCGTTCTCGTACGCGGTGATGAGCTGCTGGTTGAACTTGCGTCTCACTACGGGATCCTCATACTCCTCTGGGGTCAAGAAGATGTCAAAGTCTTCCTGAAGTCGGAAACGTTTTATAACATTGTAAAACAAACATACCCATTTGTTGCAGAACTTTCAGATGCGTTTACAACAAGATCTATTTATGAATAAACTGAGACCTGTAGATGAGCAATGGCTGTGAACATCATCAGATTGTTTTCACTTTCAGTTTTCTTGAAGGCATCATCTACAAGAAAAGACAGCAAACTGTAAGGGACACACAGATCTTTATGAGGAACAGATGACAAATCAATGAATTGCATGTTTCTTATGGGATTCAGACTGTTCTCACACATGGGGAAAGTGTTTCCTACTCAGGACTTTGACACTATGCTAAGCTAACATGCTGGTTAGCCCTTATGCACCTGTTGCTAGAAGTGATTTAGTTTGATTAATTTTGATAAGTTAATCCATGTAAAGTTTACACAATGACAAAGTAGTCGAAGTAAGAAGGTTGACCAAAGAAACGAAGGATCAAAACAGTGTAAATAGAAATCCATCAGTAAATAAAAGGACCACGATTAGTGATATCGTCTGACTGCAGAGGCCTGTGTGTGTGCGGTAGCACTGTCAAAATGACTGAAACACTACATCTGAATTTAAAATGCACAATTGCAGTTGAGGTGAAAAAAAGCTCTTGGCTTCTCTCCTGAGGCCACAAGAGGGCACATCGACCAAAACACTACTAATACACGTTTACTCAAAGCAATAAAATAACATGACTATCTGTGAAAAAAAAAAAGTGCATAACGTTTAAAATAATGTTTCTAAACGAATTACATTAATCAAGTTGCTTAAACAACTATAGTCAAAACAGCATCATGTATGCATGAGGCCAAAAGCCAATCACACAACGTACTTTTTTCCATTTAAAAACATGACATGCAGTGGGACGGGGAAAAAAAACACTACCATTAAGTATTGAGATATGTTTTTTCAAAGTTAAATTTTACATGGCTTTCTAAACATGCATCTCTCTTGAGCGAGACACAAGCGCAACAGTGACACTCTAGAAAAAACGCAAAATAATGTGTAAACAAGATGTTCTCCACATTGATGTTCTTTTTTTCACAATATTTTTAATGAACAACGCAGCAGCGCCGCATCTAGTGGCTTCAGCCGGATAGGTTAATAAAAACATCACCACGCAATGACAATTACACCGTCGACGCACCTCGTGTGCCACTGATAAGGCCTCCTCCTTAAAACACACCTACAATTTCAAAGTTCTTTTTTTTTTTTTTTTGACAGCTCTAGTGTGCAGCAGGATGCAGAACGAGACTGAATGCATGCGTTGAAGATGCGGGTAAAAAAATATTGCAGTCTCCTCTAGAGGAATTAACACTGTACTCACCCGTCTGAATACTCTGCAGGTACTTCAACGCTTCAACCATAATCTGCGATATTAGCATTTGTAATTTCTTCTGCTGTTGAAAGAAAAGACATTAAATTCAGAGAATATTGCATAACAAATGGATAAAAGGATCATGTCCAACATTTTAACAGTGCAAAGAAAGAAACAGATACATAAGAAAAAAAAAAAAAACCCTTCACACCGACAACAAATCTTAACTTCGTATTTTTTTTCCACTCGCAAAATTAATTCAAATCAAAATGCGAATGTTCATTTGGAAAATATAATCATTTCACAAATCATGTGAAAGGCTTTGTAGCTTTCATCACACTCTTTTTCTGACCTCTTCAGAAATGTGTTGCTTGTCTTGAAGTTCAAGTCTCGCCCAACAGACCAATCGCTCGATCACAAATTCGGCCTCAGAATGGGGCAGATTCTTCAGCAGTCCAACGCACTTCTCCCTCTGCAAACACAACATCCAAACGTCACAACAACTCCAGCTGAAACTGCCAATTATGGTTTTACCATATATTGAACATGACTTTGTTAGAGATGTGCATCTTCTACAAACACCAGACAAACTGTTTTCCATTAATAATCCCTGTGCCAACAAGCTGCCCATTGTCTTTTTGAGTTGATGGTGTAAGTAGCTCACTGTTCTTCGAAGACGCTGTGGGCTACATTTAAGGATTTTCCCAAATCCTATTCCATCTTTGTGAAGTTCTTTTCTATGGAGCCACGAGGCAGACGAGCACTAAGACACAGGTCTAAAGCTGATAGTTTGGTATTTTTTGACTCTACAGTACAATTCACTTTACAGATGATCTGCATTTCTCATTCGCACTCATGGAGATCACACGAAAACTGTGCCACGCTATAAATTGCAGTACTTTTTATTTTACTGCAGTATGAAGTACAGGAAGTGCAGGAAGTCTCACCGTCTCCCGAGACAGGCTGTATCATGAGAACGTCTGGAAAGTTTGGCAAGTTATGGAAACACAATCCTGGATTCTCCTGCTACTGGAGCAAATGTGAATGCTATAATCTTCCATTCACCACTATATAAATGAACCCATTTGTGATGAGTTCATCTTCTAAAAAGAGGTTACTTACATACTTATATTGCCGAGCACTGCTGCCCTACTAGTGTTAAATACAACAGCCAAATCTGTGGGAGCATTACCTTATTATGCTGTATGAGATGGATGCAGTGCAGATGGTGGATCTCTGCTGGGTTTAGTTTGTAGGCCTCAATTAACTTCAGCGAGTCCTCGAGAGAGCTGGGCAGGTCCTGTTTCAGGATGTGCCTCACAAGCATCTAAATAAAAGCAAGCAGCGGTGAAACATCAGCTACTTGCGTGAACAGAGTCAAAACCTTTACATTTTAAGCAAGTATGCAACAGCAAACGGGTAAATATAAAACGCACAACAGGACAAACTCACCATGATGTCACGAGTGTTAGAAAGGGCTAAGCTGCGGATGCCGTAGCATCGGAGGAGCTTCTTTATTTCCATCAATCTGTAACCCTCTCTCAGCAACTCCTGTCTGTAGATATGAAACACTCACGGATTACAAATGATCTCTTGATTACAAGTTATATTTCCTGTAAATTAAATACTGTACTGCAGCCACGTGTTCAAACAGGAACATTTCATCTGTTGTTAAATCTGGGGTCATGTGTCACCGTTTCCAGCTCCAAACACCAGAAAAACTGATTCTAACCTTTACCTCCATACTGAAAATCTGAGTGGGTCTTTTCTCAATCATTAAAACACTGGTGTCCAGGACTCTGTGAACACAGAGACTCCACTGTATGCAGCTTAAAGATGTGCTGTAAATGAGTAATGCTCACAAACAGCTGATCGTACAGTATTCAAGCTAGGAATGCAACAATACAGCGATTTTAACCACGGTTTTCAGTTTGGTTCGGTTCTGATATCTTGCCACTTCAGTGTGGGGTTTTTTTGCAACAAATTATCAAAATTCTCCCATCAACCTCTGCACACTGGAAAAAGTGTGGTTTAGTGTATGTCTGCTTAATTTTGTGTTTCATTCATACCGGACACCAGAGGGCGCCCTCGTGCAGAAAATCCAGGTCGAAGAGAAAACACTGATGACGTTCCTTTCCAGCTTCTCTAATATGGATAAAGGTGTCGCTATTGCTGTAACTGAATAAAAACACTAGTCTGCAACCAAAAAACCGCAATTCACAAGTGTGTATTGAACCGTGGATGTTGTACCGAATGGTTTGCTATTATATTGAGAAATGCGACATACACACACACACACACACACATTTATATATACACATATACATATTAAGGATGTCACAATTCTCAATATAATATCGAACCGTTCGGTACGACATCCACGGTTCAATACACACTTGTGAATTGCGTTTTTTCGGTTTTGCATTGAAATAACTTACTTGTTTTATTTCTCTCGGAATTTGCTGTATGTTTGCCCGCAATTTCATGTGCTGAAATGAGGAAACATATATTTGAAAAAACAACACACGCAGAGCATCTTCCCTTCAATGACATGCAGTGATAAGCCTTTCTAAACCTGCTGTCCAACAAGAGTTATAAAACGAAAGTTATAAAAACATTATAACTTGTTTTTAATTCACAACATCAGTCGAGTGTTTGAAATAACTTCCTTGTGTGATCTGATGTGGATTCTTATCACAGAATGAGGCAGACGATAAATTCTATGCTCATATTCTATGTATGTCGATTAGCAATGGCATCTCAATACCTGAGATGGCTTGAAGAACACAGATAAACCATATATTATTGCAGACGAGTGTTTATTGTCCTGCATTTCATCATTCAAATCGTTTACCGTTATATCTTGTTTTTAATCAGTTACAGCAATAGCGATGCTTTTATTCATATTAGAGAAGCTGGAACGAAACGTATTCAGTGATGCTTCTTTGACGCATATGTGGGGTTTTTTTTGCACGAGGGCGCCCTCTGGCGTCCACCCCTAACATTAGACAGTGAGTACGCTTGCAAGGGCAGCAACAGATCAACAAAACAAAGCTTCACACGCTTTCAGATCAAGCACACAACACAGAGTCTGACTGTAGACTGACTAACAAGTGTACATCCTGGACAGAGTCGAGCTACAGCTGCACTAAACAGGTCTTCCCTGGTTTGATTTCAGTCAGACCAAACATTTACATCACATTTAATCCAAATGAACTTTAGTGAAAATCATGTTAAAACAATCCTATATGTCTTCATGATCAGTGTTGGGGGAGACACATTACAAGTAACATGAGTTACGTGATATTACTTTTTTCAAGTAACTAGTAATGTAACGCATTACTTTTGAATTTCTAAGAAAATACAGGGTTGCTGCAGGATTTTTAAGCTCAAATTTAAGATTTTTTAAGACCTTTTTTAAGACCTGCACAAATAAAATTAATGCCATATGAGCAGGGTAAGGCAATGTCTATGGTTAAATATTAAACTGTAAAATGACTGTAAACTACTGTAAAAAAACGATTTACAGTTCAGATTTTTCACAAAAACAAAAGGTTTTATAAAGTGATACATTTCACATTTCTTTAAAGTATCAATTTTTAAGAAAATAGAAAAAGGTATTCCTTTTATTAATTGAAACAATTATCATCAATAAATTATTATATTAATTTAAAAAACATACAAATACATGTTAGTGTTTAGATTTTTATGATGAATTATCTTCTTAATGATCCACCAGTTCACATTTACAGCTCTGCATGTTTGCAGGGTAAAAACATGGGTCGCTTTTCGCTTTGGTCTGAACAAAAACAACCCCAATACTATGCTCCTGCAAAACCACATTTCTGGGACCCTATTTTTTGAGACAGTGCCATCTAGCAATTCCATTCCAACAAAGAAATATCAAACAGATGCAAAGACTAGATCCACTGAAACTATTTTTTTTTATCTTTCCATCTTATTTTTTATGTAAAAGCTGACATAAACTTGAGTGTTCAAAGGGGTGTCAGCAATCTGCATTTAGCCCATTAAACTGTCCAAAACAGTTCATTGTGCTGCTGGATGTTGTAAATTAGTATTTGTATTCAAATTATTTTAAATTTATTAAAGTACTCATAAACACACTAATTTGTACAGCAATTGTTTTACTGTTTACTTCACTTTGTTAAGTGGGTCACACGTCAGACATGAAGCGCAGCAGCTAATGAACTGAAGTCTAGAATATATTGAAATAAATTAGGTTAAATATTTCAAAAGGGTTACCCAGGGGTAAGTTCAGGATTAGGAGTTGGTTAGGACAATAATTAAGTATATACAATTAAACAACTACATTCAGTATTCCCTTAAAAATAATAATATACAGAATTGAATAGCTACTGCTATAAATAGTAGCTGTTAATGCATACATAATACAAATAAATAAATACAATAAAATAAAATAAAATAAAAATAAATAATAAAAAAAAATTACATGGTCCTAAAAATGCGGTTCTGAAACTACAGCCTCCTGTATTGTAAGAATACCCTACT
Organism: Labeo rohita; assembly: GCF_022985175.1. Lineage (NCBI taxonomy): Eukaryota > Metazoa > Chordata > Actinopteri > Cypriniformes > Cyprinidae > Labeo > Labeo rohita. Next base: position 185,067 of record NC_066873.1, read on the forward strand.
CAAAACAACAGGCATATTGAAAAAGCACACGCAATCTCTGCCACAGTACACAAAGCAGCACCGGACATTGAACGCGCAGCGCTCATGTTTATTTAATGAAATCATACCCTTTTGAAGTTTAATCATGACACTAAGCTGTATCGCAATTCTGGTCTTCCCGTGCCTAAAATTTAAGACCTGTTAATCATAATTAAGACTTTCTTGTACAATTTAAGACTTTTTATGACCTTGAATTTGATAAACTAAATTTAAGACTTTTTAAGGCTTTTTAAGGACCCGCGGCAACCCTGAAATATCTGAGTTACTTTTTAAATAAGTAACACCAGTTACTCCCCATAAATGTAGACTAAAAGACTAAATCTAGACTAAATGTAAACATGCATTAATTCATCTCACCCACAAAAAACAGATTCAGTATTCCTCAGAATGAAGTGAAATGCAAACTCAGAATGTGACGCAATAATTAAATATGTTAAATAATACAAATATCCTTTATGTATTTAATCCCATTTTATTAACCAGTGTCTCTGCTGCTGACCTTCCATGATGCAATTCAGCCAAACTAATAAGAAAAAATTACTTTAGATAAACTAACATTTGTGCTTCATTTTTTTTTATATCTGAAGAGTGATCTCCTGCATAAATGTACTTTTCTTTCAGCCTGAGGTGAATTTATTTCACTTTTGGTTTAAAAGGACTTTTACATTAGAATTGCTTTATATTAAAAACAAAGAAGCAAGCCCTGCCCAGATTTAAAAAGTAACATGAAAGTAACATAATTAGTTACTTTTTCAGGGAGTAATGAAAAATCGTAATACATTATTTTTTAAAGTAACTTTCCCTGTTCATGTAACTGTTCATGACAGCAGCGATATAATAATATACACTTTAAAGTGTCCAAAATGATGGGCTGAGAGACAATTATTACTACACAACAAAAGAAAAGAATGTGTGAATGCCACTGACTTTGGATGTTCCTTTTCCAGGTGCTGCTGAACGAGCTTCTCGATGGTGTCACTCCACGGCACCACGGCCTTATACATGATCTCAATCACAGCGTCCATCACCTTCTAAAACATGTTCAAAGACAAAATGCTGTCAGTGAGAGGAAAAAAAAAAAAAAATGTTCAAATGTTAAAATGAGTAAGTGGATTTTAAAGTAATGATTTTAAACTTTAAATCTACTTTTTTTACAACTACTATTTTACGATTACTCACACTTATGTGTTGTGACATTACAGTTGGATCCAATATAGTCAGAGCCAGCACTGCATTATCTTTTACTTTCAGTCTCTCTAAACAATCTGCATCATATTGTCATTTTTAAAAATTAATTTGTGGTAAAGCAAACAAAGAAGCAGTGTTTCACTGATGTGACCTGGAGCTCTTTCCTAACGTAACTCTGCAACGTGACTAAAGACAACAGAACTCATTCTAATCAGTGATTCTGGCACGGATTGACACGACAAAACCCCACAGTAAAATGACGTCCCGTTCTACTTCTGATATACTGCAAGCGCTCGTGCCGCTTCTGACATGAAAGAGAAATGGATTCGCTGCAACAACGCTGACGTACAGTGTTAGGATGACAAGAAAACAATTTTGTTTTTATACATCTTACACTACACAGCGTCTTGTAATCCTCAGAGGACGTGTATGGCTCTGTTGATGGAGTAATCTTTCTAGTATTTCCACTCCTACTACATGTGTATCGGCGGGCGCAGCTAAACAGGCAGCGACGTAGAAACCTTGAAATTCTCCCGCAAAGGGTGGACTTTCATTGCATTATTACGTCACGAAGTGGCACATTGCAAAACGAGTCGTTTTCTGAGCTTGGTTTCAAAAAAAGCGAGAATGTTCTGAGTTCTGAAAATGACAGGAGGTTTTTATAGTTCAATGGTCTGTTACATTTGATGAACTGGAAAAGTTCTCAGTTCATGACCCCTTTAAAAGAAATGATACATCTACACAATCTGCCCATCACTACTGAAAAACATGTTACAGTCAGGATCAGCTCGATAGGCCAGATGGTGACTAACACGGAACTGGTAGTGTTCATTTTAATGTGGGTATTAATAAATAAACAATATATACAAATCCACTGCAATATTGTGTAAGAGTATAGTGAAGCGATCTCACGTTTGCGTCTGTCATGCAGTGTAGTACAGCCACAGCTTTGGCCTCCCATTCAGTGAAGAGAGACGTGATCTGAGAACTGCAGCAGTCCAGCAAGTCCTAAAAATGAAACACATCCAATCTATCAAACATGAGCCAACACAATAAATCAAACTTTCTATAACAATTCATTAAAAAAAAAAAAAAAGACACCAAGCACAAATTCCTTGGCATTGTGTCAGGAGTCAGAATGCACAAGTTATCAAGACCAAACAAGTTCTTATGAGAATAAAACTTACCTGTAAAAGACATAAGGCTGCTACAATAGATTGATCAAATAATAACCAAGTGAATTACACCTTGATATTAAATGTATAATTAACATATATTTATAATTACTATGACTAGGGAAAGTTAGGACTGAGTTCATTTCTTGGATTTAGACATTTTAATGTGAAAAATAAGCATCAGTTTTCATGTCCTGAGACTACGCTCATGTATCATCTCAGTGCCTGCGACATCCTCACAGTCGTCTGTGTGCTGCTCAGGGTTATGACAGTACGATTACTGCCTCGGAAAACATCACGGTTTCACTGCATACGGTATGATACAGCGTCATTTGATATGAATGAATTTGTAAATATTTCAGGTAAACATACATTTTTCTTAAGGAAACAAAAACTCAAAAGAAGGCAAAAAAGTAATGTTGTAAACTATACTGGGTAGGGCTGCACGATTAATCGTATTTTAATCTCAATAACGACATCCACCTTTTGATTAACTACAATCGTCACGATATTGGCTGGCTCAGTATTTATCCTGAAAATGAGTTTTTAATTGTTTTTAATGTTTTTGTAATGTTTTTAATGGCATTTGCGTTGTCTTGGATTGCCAACAAGTCTTTGCTAGTGTTCATGCTTGCGGTCGCCAGATGTGAAGAGATCAAGTCCCCAAAACAGAGCTTTTCTCGTTTAAAGGGGTCATCGGATGCTAAGTTCACTTTTTCATGTTGTTTGAACATTAATGTGTGTTGTCAGTGTATGTACAAATCTACCCTATAATGATAAAAATCCATGCAGTGGTTTTTAATTAATCTGTAAAAATAATATCCCCTTTTTCAAATCGAGCCGTTCTCAGATGCCTGTCGTTGTGGCGTCACACCCACAGAGGGCACTCCCACCATAGTTGATTGACATGAGCATCTTACCTCAGATCAGCTGTAACAGTCCGACCTCTTTGTTTCAATGCCGAAGCAGGGATGTAAGTTAGTCAAGAATATCTCCGATTGAGCGACTGAGGTGTTGTGTTGCTGGATGTAATAATGAACATAGTGGTCGTCATTTACTCCTGACATCTGAGCCGCTGAAGATGCAGTAGATTAAGTTTGTGAAGGGAATGAACCTCCCGATCTACATATATCCGTCTATGTTCGCGCGAACCATTCATGATCCAGGTTTTTTTTTTTTTTTTTTTTTTTTTTTTTAATGAATCTCTGCAATCACTTTTCCTAATAATGTGCTAGTTAGCAAGTTTCACAGCTAAACACGGCTAAAGTAAACAGGCTTGTCAATCCACAGAGAGGAGAGAGGGGCGGGGCGAGCAGAGCTCATTTGCATTGCATTTCTGCAGAGCTGATTTTGACAAGGTAAAAAGGGTGTTGTTTTACACTACCATTGAGAATTTTTAACCAAAGTATATTATAGACTTTTCATTAAGACCCTAAAGATTCACATCAACTTGTGGAAAATGGGCATCTGACGACCCCTTTAAGGACACACTTTCTGGCTGCTGTTTTACTTAATCTGTGCAATCTGGCAACCCTGTGCACTTGCTGACTGATGGCAGAACAAGCGCTGATGATATGAAAACATACATGTGCGGGAGTTTAGCGATCTCTCTACTGCGATATTCTGCTCACATGAAAGTGTCATACAGCCAGTGTGTTTTTTCATAAGCCATTTGTGCTGCTTGTGTAACCAAATCTGCCATGATCAAACCTTCACTGCGTTTCAATAACAGATCCATTGTTTAAGGAATCCACTTTTACTACCTGTGGCAATACAATAGGGAAAAGATAACATGTATGTGACTCTGGATCACAAAACCAGTCGTAAGGGTAATTTTTTTCAAAATTGAGATTTATACATCATATGAAAGCCGAATAAATAAGCTTTTCATTGATGTATAGTTGTTAGGATAGGACAATATTTGGCCGAGATACAACTATTAAAAATCAGGAATCTGAGGGTGCCAAAAAAAAAAAAAAAAAAATCAAAATATTGAGAAAATCGCCTTTAAAGTTCTTCAAATAATGTTCTTAACAATGCAAATTACTAATCAAAAATTAGATTTTCATACATTTACAGTAGGAATTTTACAAAATATCTTAATGGAACATGACCATGACGGACACATGAAATGCTATTTACCCTGATAGAATAATCGTTATTAACAAGCGTGATTATATATATATTTTTTATTTTATTTAAACGCATTATATCTTAACTAGTTAATATGTATAGCCTATAACAGAGGTCTTCAACCCTGTTCCTGGGGACCCACTATCCTGAAGAGCGCAGCTACAACCCTAATCAAACACACCTGAAGCAGCCAATGAAGCTCAAGACTGCTGGAAAGCTGAAGCAGGTCAGAAATAAACTTTCCAGGAGAGTGGGTCCCCAGCAGCAGGGTTGAGGACCTCTGACCTATAACATTCAGACGCAAATACAAATCTGAGTCTTGTGCGTCACACGTCATTCAGATCCTCTCTCTGGAACACTGTGCTTTGAGAGGCGGACGCCAGTAGTTCAAAAACAACAACAGCACACAATGCAAGAAATATTCATTTAAATGGGTATTTTGGGTTTTGGCAGCGAATTTTCACTTTGATGCATTAATAATTAATGAATAAAACATTTATATGAATCCTTTTAAACTATAGCATTTAAAAATGAATAAATATAAGAATTACTTGAACTTGATAAAATATAATCTGTAAAATAAAGAGATTTATTTAAATGGCAACTTGATTCTGTAATTCTATTACATGATCGTTCAGAAATTGTAATAAATTTAAGGAAGTCGACACAGTAACCAACAGTGCACTCAGTAATCTGGTAGTTTATAAGCACTGGAAACCATTTCATCAAATAAAGATGGTTAACCACTACTAATTAGTTACTTGCGTCACCCATAATTGTCACAGGAATCATTTTTTCTGATAAATTGTGCAGCCCTAACGGTTTAGCTCAGTGGACAACAGAGAGTAAAGTGACAGTGACCTTGATGTACTGTAAGAGTGTCTGGTCCAGGTCCAATCCGTTCTCCAGAGCGTAGGGTTGGATGCTGCTCTTAATGACGGCAGGAATCAGCTCCGGCGCCTGCACCTTATCCAGCATCAGAAAGGCCATACTGCGTGTGCTTCCCTGCCACAGGTGATTTCATCAATGCATCGTGAATACTTTGACTACACACATTCATCAAATGATCTAGCGACGTGTTCAAACGATGAATCAACAAATGGCACAGACTCTGACAAAATGGTAATTTAGAGTGTTTTAAACATGCACTATTAAAAAAAAACAACTCACTCTTTCATAGTCGGACAGTGACAGATGGCAGCTGTATTTGGAGTAGAGGTCACAAAGCTGTCTGAGGTTTGCCACCAGTGACCTCAGGTTTTGCACTTCCTCTGATCCACAGTTTTCAGCCTGAAAAACAATTCAATTGTCATCTGAGGGTAAATGTATTGTTCTGCTCAGTACTACTATTGACTCATCAGGAAGATGGTCAAACAGACTAAAAACTGGGGACAAACTTGACATTTACCAAACCCATGGACCTCCAGAGGGAAGGCAAGCCAAGTTCAGCCAGAACCAGTCCATTATGAGGCCAGTCACTCTATAAAAAAAAAAACAAATAAATAAAAAGTAAATATTGGTAAAACAGATGAACTAACCTGAGAAAGAGAGTCTTCGCATTTTCTTTAGCCACCAGACAGCCTGAGATTTCACCTGCTATTAATATGAGTCTGCGGTGACCGCTGTAAATGGCATTGAAAGGAGACTCCTTACTAAAGCGTCCCGTCTACGGATGTCTGCATTTAGACAGTCACTGTCCGAGATGACCGACAGGAACACGGTTTATGTTGCGTTACATCATTACCTACTATTAGCTGTTTGATAACGTAGTCAAGCTTTAGGCTAACAATATCAATAACCATCAAGTGTCAGACGATGCAGAGGCCGATGCATAAAACTGTAAATCTGACGTCACATTGATTATCAAAGATAGATAACGAAGTTTTAGGGTGTTTTCACACTTGGTCCTTTTCAGGGTCTGAGTACGGTTGGCGAGATTTTTGGCCCATATGTGAACACTCCAAACGATCTCAGACCCCTCAGAAGCGAACCGAACCGAGACCATCTCGAGAGGTGGTCTGAGTACCATTCGCTAAAAACACTGTGAACAACACAAATCAACCCGGGCGCACTTGATTTTTCCATTCACAAATTCCGATGTAGTTTGATCATCAGATGTTTCCGTACAAATCGGCTCTTCATAATGACTGATTCTTCTGGCAGATCACTACAAATTATTCACTCGCAATGTACACATTTATTTTCATTTCAACCAATTTTAAACTGTGTAAGAGTGACAGTTGAAACTTTTTGATATACATTTTTACGAGCACACACTTTCCAGCAGGAACTAAACTACACCCTCTTTAGAGTCTGTTGTGTCAAAACACCCATGGTTTACATATACAGTTTGTTTTGTCTCAATCGAACCTAAACGTCTGAGAAAGTAACTGCATGTGTATCAATATACTGATTTGTGCATTACTGTAGCTCTAGTACAGCAGAGAATTACGATTAATAATATGCATTTTAATTTTTTCATTTGATTATTACATTTCTGACTTAAATGCTGCTTTTAAGGACAGGCCTACTTATAATGTAGCTGAACAATTTAAAGCAGTTTGCTGTATTTTCTTTTATTTGATATGTCTGTTTTTTGGGGGGTTTTTCTTCTCGATGTCATCAGTGCTTTTTTCCGTGGGTCCTTAAAAAGTCTTCAATTCAATTGTATCAAATTTAAGGCCATAAAAATACAATGGGGAAGAAAAGACAAGCATTGCCATATAGCATAATGTGATTATTAAAATGAAAAAGGGTACGATTTTATTGGATAAATATGAGCGCTGCACGTCTCAAAGTGAGGTGCTGTGCTGCTTTGTGTACTGCCGTTACTGGGGAAACCGTTACATTTATTAAAAACCTACTGGCAGAGAATGAATTAGCATTTTAAATCAGCTCTTTTTCTGGTTTAGTATAATAATTGATATTAAACCAACCAATAAACCACTAAACCATAAATGTAATAATCGATACTTTTGACTCTTTTCTTAAAAATGGTTTAAAGGCTGAAATGTGAAGTTTATCATTTTATTATTTTTTTATTTTTGAAAACCTGTAGGCCTATATGAACTGTAAATCATGCTTTTTAGAGTCATTTTTACAGTTAATATGTTACTTGCCCTACCCCACTCATATGGCATTCATTTTATCTGTGAAAGTCTTAAAAAGGCTTAAATTTGAGCTTCCTGCAGATCCTGCAGAAATCCTGTGTGCTATGAAATATACAACTACAAAACATGGAAAACTATTCAAAATAAATATTACAAAGGTGTACAAAACATATATTTTGTGCAAAAGTTAAAAATATTCCAATTTTGGAGGCCATCAAACACTGAACTGGACTACAGTAGTCAACATTTGCAGTGGATCAAAAACCTTTCATTAAAACTGTCCTAAAACCAAAACAATACCAGTTCTTGTCTTAGGACAACTTTGATTAACTTTTTTGATCCACTTCAAATGTTGACTACTATAGATCCAAAAAGCAACAGTCCGAACACAAAGAGGTCTGAGACACCATTACTGCTTAAGTGGCCCAAAAAAGGATCTGAGTCCTCTTTCAGGAAAAGCGACAGTGTGAACAAAGAAAACTGGGTCCTTTTTCACTTGGTCCACCTCTTGGTCCACTTAAAGGGGTCTGCGTTCAGTTGTTTTAAAGAGGACTCAAGTGTGAAAACACCTAATAAAGTGAGTATGCGGATGTGGTGTAGGATGCATCAGGACACATTCAGTTTTACCCTTTAAAGTAATATTTGGTCACACAGTGTGAAATAAGAGTTGAGTGTTCACTACCTTCTCCGTTAACTCCAGATTCCTTGCGCGTTGCTCCAACCACCTGGCCAGGATTTTCTGTGTATAATTAAAATATGTTAATATGTAGCACAAATTACCAGTTTCTTTTAAAATCAGTGCTCCATCCTTAGATTGGGGGAATAAATGAAATTCATTTTAAAACACTTAAAACATACCATTTTTGTGTTGTTTTTACATTCATTTGAAGATTCATGAAATTATGTAACCATAAATATATTATATTAACATGAGCAGAGTTTCCTCTAGGATTTTTTCCAGCTGTGGTGGCCGGACTATTACCCATGGACCACATCTCCTCCCCACCCAAGAATCACATGCGCTCAAACGCAGAATTTTATTTTAACTAAAAAAAGACAAGCAAACAGTAAGTAATAAAATAAAGAAGAAAAAAAAAATGCCTTCCTAATACAAGGTGATATCTGACTCATCTGATTAACAGGGGCAATCTTTTCCTTCATAATGGCATTTTTATTATTATTATTATTATTATTATTATTATTATTAAAAAGTATTTAATTGTGTGTCAAATTCAAAAATTTATATTTATAAATTATACACAGAAGAACACGAAATTTTAATGATTTAAATAACTGAAATTATACTTTAAAAATGCAACCAAAACTGGCAACAAATCACTGATTTTAAGCACTGAATCATTCACTCAATTGATTCATTCGAATGACTGATTCATTCAGGAATAAAGCAATTGATTCTTTATGAATGGGAAATTGAATCACTGACTCACAAGATTCATTTAAAAAACACACTTTCATAAATGAAACACCACCGTGTTTGCTCGGAGATGAGCAGCTGCTTAGCAGTGACTTTTTTTAGAACTATTTTCGTTGATAAAACAGTAAAATCAGGTAGTGGTGTTACAGTCAGACAACGCAAGTCACTTAATATTAACTTCTTGTTTACTGAACTGCCACATTAAATCAGTATTACATTTACAAACTCCCTAATAATTGTTAAAAGCTGTCAGCCACCTTAAGTTTATTGTGATCTGAGTAAGCATGTTCTGTCATCGCGTTCTAAGCGTGGAACCTGCGGGAATGAGTAGAATTACGTGCAATACCCGCAATCTGTGCCAAAATTCAATTCCAGCACTGTGTTCACCTCTATTTACCCGACTGTGAATGATGAGAGCGGCGTCGCTATTGAGATGTCAGTGAGGAGAGGCAGTCGCGGCGGGGATGATTTTTGGTGTGGCAGATTGAACAGAGCTGAAACACTGATGTGATTAATCATGACTGATTACAGAAAAATTAGATTAATCATCAATATTACTATCATTATTTTTTTTTTTTTTAATTGACTGACAGCAAAAAAAAAAAAAAAAAAAAAACAATTCCAGTAACTGGATTTGAACCAAAGTCAAAAAAACTGATGTCACTGAGACAATCTGAAACAAGGTGTTTGAAGTCACACTGTACCTGTCCTGTGGGCAACACTCTCCATACAAACGGGACCACAACACCCTTAAACCACACACTCAGCTCCTGTGACGGGACGTCAGATGAAATGGAGCCCAGCAAAGCATGCAGGCAGCTCTCATCGAATTCACTGGCAAACTCACCCTGGAAAACATACAAACGGTTTATTACAGTTTATTATACAAACCTGATTATTACAGGAAAAAAAACACTGTAGCAACAACTTTACCAAGTTACAATGCTGACCAATAATGAAACTAAAAAACAAAAGATAACAAAATCAAAGTGATTCAAATGATCAAGAAAATGTCAAGGACTTTTTAGCAACTTCAAGTAACTTGTCTCTCAGTGGAAATTACTGCACACCAGGGTCTGGAAATGAATGGGGGCACAAATTCAAGATAAAGGGGCATATTCTAACAAAACTAAAATGATTTACAAAAGCCTTAAGTGCACAGAGGAAGTGTTCAGTTAAAGTTTAACAGGCTCTTATTAGGCCCAACAGCATCAGTGTTTTCAGACTGTGGACTGACACACATTGCACTGGGATGCATGAAGGCTGATGAACTGCACCTTTACTTCAGATCTCTGTTTTTTTCCATCTCTGTCTAACCGGGACCTTTCTCCACCATTTTAACAGCTGAATTTACAATAAAAAGAATATTTTTCCCATATTAATTTATGACATTTTGGGAAAAAAATAAATAAAATAAAATAAAATAAATAAAAAATAAAAAAACACAACAACAATGGATACTTCAAATATGAAATTATAACTTCCAGTAGGTGATTCATTTGGTAATGAAAAATTTCGACATATGTGTAGCCAAATCTGTTAATAAAAAGAACTACAAATTAATTAAATGAATAAACTACAAAACTTTCTAGAAAATAGCTCTCTTCTTTAAAAGACATTTCTTTTTAAATGCATATACAGCAGAAAAACATTGTATTAAAGGGTTAATCCACCACAAATTTAAAATAATCATTAATCAATTTAGGATATTTTGGATGAAAACCGGGAGGTTTGTGACTGTCCCACTGGCTGCCAACTAAATACCACTGTCAAGACCCAGAAAGGTATGAAACACTTTGTCAAAACAGTCCATCTGCCACCCGTGGTTCAATCTGAATTAGAAAGCAATGAGAACAAACGTTTTGCACCACAGCTGACAGAGAACAGCGCACACAGCTTGGGTGCAGCAGATAGTCTCCAAAATGGTGCTACACTGATGCGGAGGAGACGAACTGTTGAATAAAACTTTTTTTTTTTCTTCATGTACAAAAAGTATTTTTCATTGCTTCATAAAATTCATTTTGAGTCACTGATGGCAGATGAACTATTTTGATTAAGTTTTTGATGCTTTAATAACCTTCCAATGTACAAAACATACGATGAAATTCTCCAATAAAGAGTGGCACAAAGCGTTCATGTGCATTGATGAACGATGTTATTAAAGCAACAGCGGGCAGCGCCGGCATTAAACCGCATGTAATAACAGTATTTGATAACGCAGCATTTTACAGTTTCAGTACATTTACAGAATTCCCCACAAAAGTGAAAAAGACTGAATAAAAATGACACTACATGTTCTTATGAGAACTGATGCATTTACCTCATGTCGAAGCCACAAGTATTGCGCTCCAGTAAGATTCCCCTCCTTCAGAAGAGCAAGGATGTCTTTGAGATAATCTGTACTGTTCAAGAACTCGATCCACGCTATGCCCCTGTAAAAGACATGACGTGGGTGAAATGATTATTTCAAAAGTGTAAACAGGTGGACAAAACACACGTCCTGCATTTGAATAACTGAGAAACCGGTCGCCGGTCTGCCGAACGTACTCAAAGTTGTCGGGTCCGTACACGTTGCTGAAGGTGGCGAGCTTTGCCAGGGCCGTTTGGACCTGACAGCAGGGGAAACGGTTCAAGGTGTAATTTAACATCTCTTCGGCTATGCTGAGAGTAGGCCAGGACGCAGTCAGGCAGTACTGCACCACAAACTGCTCGTCCTGTGGGACAAACAGGAGAACTACATGTTAAACATTCACAGGATGACAGTATGACATTCATCTCAACTAGAAGTGCTGCTCACATACTCTATCGTGTAGATCTGGTATTTTACCATGAAAATGAAAGTCCAGTCGGCCCAGAGCTCAGGAGTCACATGTGGCTCTTTGACTCACTCCCAAGGCTTTTCGTAATTTCTTAATCATACAATCGTGTGTATTTAAATGTGGGAGTTAGACTTTTCTAAGACTCATCTGGTGTCTGTTTTTACTCTTTTCTCCCTGCGGCCACACTTCTTACAACTTCTGAATTATTACATTAGTTACCAAACATGAAATGACCATCGTTCTCCAACAGTGTCCTATAATTTGTTTACTGTTGCAAGAACACAAAACATACACAGCAAAGTAAAAAAAAAAAAAAAAGTGGACAAACAGTTAGTAATATGGACACTGGAAAATACATTTACACCTGACTGCATGACTGATGATTGTAAATGTATACTCGATTGCCCTCTGCAGGTTTACACAAGATAATTGTGTACAGAAACTTTACTCAATTCAGTGTGCTAATTTATAATTACTTACAGGAATGAGCAATATACCAGAAATATACATCACATATAATCAGCAGTATCACTGTACAGATAAATGTGTTTCCTAAAATTGTGTTCTTTGCAGACTATCAAAATAAAGTGAACTCATTTATATGCATATACCCAGGCATTACTTTGACAATGGCACAGGCAGTGGCAATAATGTATTAATATAATTCTAGAAATGTAAATATATTTACTAAAACATACATTAATTATTGCTCGCTTTTGTTTGTTATTATTCATCATTGTTATCACATGAAGCCCTGTGTGTTCACATTTGCTGTAAAGCTGAATATTACCATGATCTTCATCAGGTTGCTTTTGGCCTCTTCAATGAGCTCAGGCCACTCAAGGGTTTGATCAGCGCCCGACGCGGAGATGAGCTTTTCCAGCACAACATTCAGCTTAACCTTATACACCAGCTACAAACAAACAAAAACAAACCTCATCAGTTCACCATGAAAACACTTTTATACAGTACACGTTTGTATATCAGCTTCACTAGTGTCTTACTTCAACATCAAGTCCAAAGGCTTTGGCAAATTTCTCTGCTTCTTCAAACTTGTGCTTATACAGAAGTCTGTTGAGTCTGGAGGAAGATGAAAACATAATTGCTTTGAAGTCTGAATTTATTATACTTAAAGTATTTAATCTTCTGCTACTGTTCAGTCGTGTTAGTCTGAAACACTTTGTATTTTCAATGTTTTACTTGATCAGAATGGTACGACACTTGGTGACTTTGCCGTGTTGGCTATGTGAGTAGAAAAGGTTCAACGATCATGAAAAAGGTTGCTTGTAATGTTTGTGATCAAAATGATGAAAAAAAAAAAAAAAAAACTAAAAATTACACACACAGATGTGACTAACTGAACAAAGCTTTGAGAATTAGGGAAATCAATTCAACCATTCAGCCACACAAACAATACATACAAGCAAATACTCCAATGACAGCATGACATCAGATCACAGCCAGATACATCTAGCTCTGACTGAGAATGATCAGCGGCAGTACCGGGAAAAAGCTCATTCATGTTGCACTCATATACAGTATAGGGCTACACATGCATCTAGTGGCTAAACCACAGTATTACAGATTATTTTCTTTATTTGTTTGCCAATTGGTGCCACTAATCTGTATGCAATCACTAATGTAAATAAATTATTATAATTTATCAAACCAGGAAAAAAATTATTTTAAATAAGTGAAGCAACAAAAATAATTAATAATTTATAATTACAATTTTGATTAAATTATTAAATTAACGATGCAGAATCACCCCCCAAAAAACAACAACAACAAAAAAACACATTAAAATCAAGCAGAGCATTCCTTCAGCCTCATACACAACAAATACCTTACTGAAATCTTCAGAATTAAACTGCCAATTCAGTTATAATCAATATCACGCATGTTCTCACCTGTTCTCTGGCAGCGCCTCGGTGAAGCATCTAATGACAACAGTAGACACTGGATCTTCAGGGCTGCTAGAAGACATAAAAATCAATCAGGTTTTGGGTACTCGCAAATGCGAAGAACATGCCACAACATAAACACAACAGCTCATTGCCCTCCATATTTATAGACAGTCATGATCGTGTCTGTTAGTCACCTCTTTGCGTTTGCCAAAATCCCCTCCAGCAGATAGATCGTGTCCTGAGGAAAGAGTTTATGAATTAGCTTCTGTACGGGGTATTAGGGGCGGCTGGTTCATAACTATATATGAGGTGGGCAATACACCAGCGGAAATGTGGTAATCAGTAAAACTAAATCAAGCGTTGTTTTTTTAGAAGCTGACCAATATATTGGTTAGGCAAGTTAATCAGCATCAATAACCAAATTTTGGAAACGTTTTTTTTTAGCAAAAACCCATAGTTCTAATTAAACAGTTTTTCCTGCTCCCACAGGCTTCCCAGCAGCAGACACACAGGACCTGCCGTCATTCTGCAGTGCAACAGCGACCTCTAGAGACTAAATAAAGACATGCAGCGCTGCCCGAGACTGAGCCTGTTCTTTGAATGAACCGTTAGAGGTGTAAATCAGTCTGGCAAACCCTTCTTTTAATGCACTTCACTAGATGAATTTTTGCTAATCCCATCTCAAAAATGTCAGTCAAGATGCATTATCTCCACCTGGTTTTAACATGCATTTTTAACAACAGTTAAATGAGATTAATGAAAAGGATAAAGACAGACTGCAATTTTAATTGTGATTTGATCTACTACACAACAAAACATGAATTCCTTTTATAATATCTTTATCTGTGATAATATCTGTGAGTTTCTGTGAGTGCTGCTGCGCTCATTTGTTTTGATTTCTGCACGAGTCTCTCACATATTCACTCAGGCTGCACAAGCCACTAGGGTTGCACGATATACTGGTACTATGGTAGTATCGCGATACTAACGCTTAAAAATACCGGTGCCATTGCATTTTTTAAACGGTAGTATCGTCCGTACGGTAGTACCGTAAGATATGTCGTATGCACGGCAGGAACACAGTTTAAAACGTTCATTCGAACATGCACGCCAGCAGAAACATTACAAGTTGATTGCCTAAAAATGTCTTTCTGCTGTGCTTTGTGTAGTACATGCTGTGTATACACTTTATGTGGTATTCAGTGTTTCCTGATGCTTCAGTTCAGTTTGACATTAGACGTTGCGCTTTCATGTCGTTCATGCTGCAGTTTATCAGAAGAGATGGTCTGATTCAGACTGTTGTTATTTAAAAAAAAAAAAAAAAATTCATTATCCATTCATTGACATAGCGGCTTTGCACTTGGTTCTTATCAATCATATATATATATATATATATATATATATATATATATATTTTTTTTTTTTTTTAACATTTTAAATGAATATGTTTTAATATACAAGCTGCTAACTTGGAAATTTCAAGATATGACAGTTCAGCAATATGACACAAGCAAGAGTTAAGAGTGCTGTTTTTGGTTCGTTTCTGTGTTCGAATACGAATCCCCGTTGGTTTGGGCGAATCACTGATACACTAAGCCGTTCATAAAAACAGTCATTTGATTCACTCCTGAAGGATTCAGCTGTTTTGAAAGAATCGTTTGAATGACTCAGTGATTCAGTCATGAACACTTGCTGCCACCAGCTGGCAGTTTTAAGTTTCCCATCATATTACATTCTTTTCCAACATATTTCTATATTCAGAGTTTTGTATTTAAAATATTAATCTCATAACATTATTTATGCAATTATAAATACAGTCTAAATGTATAAATACCACATCTAAATGTCACTTCATGCAGCGCTAAGATTTTTGTTTACATGATTTCATGGATAACAACAGCCAGTCACTGATTCACATTAATGAAGTATTCAGAGAAAAATCCTTTCTGTTTTCATTTACATCTTTTTATTTATAAAATTGATTCCTTTTGTAGAACTAAATTTTAAATGAACAGAATACTGCATGGTATCGTGATACTACTTGGTATCGTTAGTCATTTTTATGGTATCGTGACAACTCTATCAGGCAGGACATCGATGCATTATCAGCCACTGTAAGTGTGACGTCAAAATGGGCCGGTCACCGGTTATTTTCAATTCGGCATGCATGTGTTGTTTTAACCACCGTGCATTCAGTATTTTTGTGTATGCAGAACTTGAATTTTAACTCAGACACAGAATGGGTCAATGACATTTATATTGATACATCTTGTTGCGAAACACACCATAGTTGTTTCTACATTAACTTGTCAATTAAATGCAAAAATAAATGTATGATTACAGATTTAAATGTTAGGTGTGATTAACTACAGAAAAATCTGTGATTTACAACAGCACTGTAAGTAAACACAAAAAGTTGTATTTAGTAAAGCACCGTTTAATCTTAATACTTTGTTTTTTCCCTTCTCTTTTAACGCAAACACACCAAACATACCATCACTCTTGTGTACCATCACACCCCTTGCAGGGACACTGAAGACTGAGCAAAGTAACACCGGCATAAACGCAATATTCAAATGTTTACCGATTCATCATTTTAACCAGTATGTCTCCCACTCCTACAAGACACGACTAAGAAATTCTAAGGCCAAACAACAAAATTTTAGTAACAAATGTTGCATTATATTTTGTATATTTCCATACTGTTAATATCCATTGTTTCACTTACCATACTGATCCCCTTCTGGATCAACCAAGACTCAGAAGACACTTCCAGCGAGTAGAAAACCTCCATAGAAGGCAGCGACTGAAACACAAGCTTCCTAGCATGACCCTAAACACAGATAAGAAAATGTGAAGATTATAATAATCTGTCGTTTTTGTTGACACATCTTGAATTTAATAAGTGAAAAAATTGTGCTCATAAATTTAGAAACCAGTGATCTTTCTTCATCAGTTCCTTCCTTCATTACATTAAAAGTAAGCATGTTGCATTCACTCATTCCCATGGTTTAACTACAATGAATAAGTGAAATTTGGCCAAGATTTAAAGTGACAATTCACACACAAAAAAATGAACAATTCTGTCATCATTTATTCACCCCTGAGTTATTCTAGACCTGCTGCAGTTTACCCACAATCTTCTAAAGATGTTTGGAACAACTTGAGGGTGAGTAAACCACAACACACACACACACACATCATGAAATACCTTGTTTTCTTCAGCTACCAAGGACAAGATTTTCATGTTGTTTTCATCTGGCCTGTTTTACACAAGAACACAAGGAAATGCACCAATCAATGTGTGAGCACCCCGTCTCTGTACATCTTACAAAAACAAGTCAAAATGAGACACTTGCTGTGTAATAGACGAGGAGTTTCCGTCTGAAATCAGCAGGAAATCAACAACGTATTGATCCGGCCAGCAGCACAGCATGACAAATGAGTGAATGTCCAACAAGCTGAGCATGCCCTAGAAAGAAAAATCATTTTTGTTCACATTAAAGGTGCACTTTGAAACTTTTGTCATTCACTACAGCTCGATCTGCTTTCACATTAGCACGTTTCAATCACTGACCTCAAAGGCAGCTTATCATCTGAAACGTGTACACAGCAGCAACATTACACAAACAAATGTCATGAAAGTGCGTATCAGTACAATACCTGTTAAATAAACTACTGTTAAATAAACCAGTTAAAACGGAAAACAAATATTGTCAGATAATGTCATTCGTATGAAACGAGCACGTCCACTGTGGCGAGAACGAGTCAGTGTTGCTGATAGACAATTAAAGGCTTGTTATTTAATAATTATATGGTTTATTCATATAAACATGCCATTAGTCGACTAATCACTTAAAAGGAACGACTACTAGTCGACCAGAACCATCTTTAGTTGAGGGAAGCCAAAACTGTGACAACACTACTCAGGATAAGTACTTGAAAGTGACAGCAACGATCAATTATGAAAACACTGACTATGCGTACATCTACATGAAAAATACAGTTATTTCCAATAATCAGAGTAAGGACTTCATCGCATTATGACGTTTACATGTCAAGAGCAAAGCTCCCATTTACATGCAATTTCCATTATTTGTATTATTCGCTGTGTGTTTATTTTTTTGTTAATGGCCGCTGTTTTAATTTATTTGTCAACAACATGAACGATTTCCTCAGCACCCCAGATTTTTTTTTTTTTTTTACACTACAACATGGAATTAATCAGTGCATGCTGACAAACTTTTATCATAGTTCATAGTTATATAGTAACAAAAGTGGTAAACATTCAACCCATCCTTTTGCATCAGTAGTATTATGTGTGATTATTATTTGTGAACGGGGGGTTATAAATCTGTTTTGTGATGTTATAAGCCGGGCTTCGGATGCTTTCGCTTTTAAATTCGCAATCATCTTGTTACGTTTGACAAGAAAAGATAATTGTCTGTTTGCTTACATCTATACACCCTTCACTTTTAAAGATTAAAACAAAAGATGGATTCATTGATCATCCTAATTTAAAAGCACGACAACAATAAAACAGTGGGCTACAAATGACAAACTATCTCACATTACACAGGCATACACCACATGCTGTATCAACCAATACATTTACATTTTGAACGTTTGTAAACACTAAAGAATCAAATAAATAAAAGGAAATAAATAATTAAAAGAAAACCTCTATAGTGCAATGCGAGGTAAACAGCAAAGATAAGCTTTTCAAAATGAAAACAAAAGGAAAAGTAAAACTAAACTGGCTATCGGTGGCAGTGCTTGCATGCATTTCTTTCACAAGAATACCAACATTTTCACCTTCTCTGGTTTAAGAAGTGGTCTTTTACTTTACTTTACATGTGCACTTTGGTCAGAGCGGCGATAATGCGATGTTTACATGCTCGTATATTTAGATTAAAGTCGGCCTACGCCACCCATGTTAATATGATTATGTTTGCTGCAATTATGAGCTTAATTGCGTCATTTAGATCAAAATATTGTGTGTACATGAGGTCAAGTTTAAATCGCAATATTGCCAAAATATCATTATAATCGCATTAAGAGGGTGCATGTAACCCCACTCAGTGATCTTTAACTTTTTCAGGCATGTGATCAGCTAGAGACAAAAAAAAAGCAGGAAAATCTGACCACGCCCCAAGTCACGCCCCCAGCACTCATTATTAGAAACATACATTTCAGCACATTAAAAGCCATATCTTATATTGTAATAATACATAATATTGTCCTGTAAAAAATAATTAATAGAATTGTTTTATTATCATTACAGTTTATGTGACTCAAGAAACATTTCTGATTATTACCAATAAAAATTTAGCTGCTTCATATTTTGTGTGGAAATGGTGATGCACTTTATTTTTTTTAGATTTTTTGATAAATACAAGGTTTAATGAACAGCGTTCATTTGCATTAATCAAATATACTAATTAAATTTGCTAATATATTTTATATATCTTCACTCACTTTTTATCACTTTCATGCATAAATAAAATTAATTTTTCTCTTTTTTTAATCTTATACAAATGTGTGAGTGGTATCATTTCCACAAAAACATTAAGCAGCACAACTGTTTTTAACACTGATAATGAGAAATGTTTCTTGAGCAGCAAATCAGAATATTAGAATGATTTCTGAAGGATCATGTGACACTGAAACTTCTCTTTGTAAACAACAGATTTATTAACATTTCTAATGACGAATGCTGTGTTCCCAAATGCAAATTAAAGCGGCTCAATCCAAGCGCAGCGCAGAGTGAATTGAAACTAAAAACAGTACTGTATCGCATCAGACTACAGTCACATCACATCACAACCGTTGTGAATTTTACGACAGCACTAAACAATCTCAAATTCTCACCGCCATTCAAAAAAAGTTACCGGGTCGAGTAGCGCATTTCAGCGCTGATTCTACTTGCATTCGGCACCCATTCTGTCCATGATGTTTTAGAAAACAATCTTTTTGCAGTTTATTTAGTTCATTGGTTAGGAGCATTAGTGCGATTTCAATCAGAGTCAAACGAGTGTGAAAACGGAACCAGTGACGAGGAGCTTCAGCAGAACATCAGTGCACTGCGGTCAGATGAGATGTCTGGTCATATGTCAGTAAAAACGAATCTTCCTGTCCTGTCAGCCGTTACACTGTGCTCCTAGCATTATTAGGCTATAACCTATTAAAGCGCTGTATCCCATTTAAACCCAAATGAAACTACGATTATGTAGTTAGTTGTAGTTATGTCATCAGTTAGGTCATGAAGTTACTAAAAAAGGCAACTTAAAACTGTACATGCAAGTGTTTATTATTTAAGAGTCACATTTAAAGCAGTGTCAGATCTGCTTCATTCAGCAGCGGCAGCTTTTAAAGTAACAGCAGCCAAAATATCCTAATGACCAACTGCTGTGATGTGTGTTTATCAAAGAACAAAAAAAAAAAAAAAAAAAAAGAGGAAATCAACAACTTCTGTAGTTTTAGGCTTTATCTTTTATTTAATTTAGATTTTAGTGTTTGATCACTTCATTAAATTTGGCTAAATTTTCTTGCTGAAGGGCACAGGTGCTATATGACAGTTACTATAATGGGTTTATGTGAAGATTGTTTTAAGTTCACTTAAACTACAAGTCTAATAAATGTTCAATTGAAAGCTCTCAATTATACTGTAATGTTGAATGGCTATAGTCAATGGTTTAATATTAGGAAAAAAATTCATTCAATTGCCTTCAGTCATTAAAAAAAAACAGCATTAAACAAATATCAAAATGTACTTCCTTTATGCTGTTTCTACATTAATTTGAAGATTGAATGTGAAATTATTGCAATTAATTAAAAATTGTAATGTTAGGTGGGATTAATTGCGATTAATTTCCGAAAAAAGTGTGATTAATTATATATATATATATATATATATATATATATATATATATATTTTTTTTTTTTTTTTTTTTAAATCGATTGACACCACTATTAATAATAATACAATTATTATATTCAAATAGTCTGGCTTCCTAAAAATCAAAAAATGTAATGTGGACCGAGACACTAAGACAACTAAAAAGTTCACTTTAAAATCTAGGTCATCACATGTGTCGTGTGGTGTCAACAGTTCTCCCTTACCTCTTTGTTTAGGACATACACCAAATTATCCACAACCTGAATCTTCTTCACCTCTTGAACAGAAAAACAGAACATTTTACACTTTGTTAACACATTTAGTAGTAATAAAACAAAACATAACAAGAACACGTTAATACCTGACACTAAAGCAGAGTCGAGGAGTTTTGCGAGAGACAAAGATTTCTGCCCGGAGCCCATGGTCCAAAGTGAAAGAACATTGGCACCGACAGCCTGTCATAAACACACAGGTGAAGACAGCACTACATTTTATTTAAGAGTCTGTTATGTGCTTTCTCTATTTGTAAGCTCTTACAACACTATAGAGACTGGACGAGTGCAGCTGGAGTCAGTCATGAGAAGAGTTAGAATAAAACTTACTTTGAAAAACAATTACATATAGGATTTTTCATATTTTAGGTCTCTAATATCATTGACAACATACTCATCACTATTTACATGCTACAGCAGACTAAACAAATACATGCATTTAAAAGATCTTTTAAAGGATTTTATTTTATTACCACAATCTCTTATTTTTGTTCAAGCCAGCTACTCTTTCATTTTTTCATTTTCACTTGTTGTTTCCAATACCTTCTTCCTCACCAGCTTTTGTCAGCTGTAACACCTAAACTTCCTTGTGGAAATAAAACGTTATCTAATAATTCCAAAGAAAATAATTTTGCAGCATCAGCTCATTTTGAGAAATGAGGATAAAGGGCTTATTGGGGAAATGTGCAGGTGAGCTGCAGATTCAGAATCAAAGTTACCCCGATCAGAAGGTGGACTGTGCTTCCGAAACAGACCAGACCTGCCGAGTTGCAACCATCTTCATGAATCTCCTTAGTTGAGCAGAAGTTCATAAGAATGTCATCTTGGATCTGAAAGATAAACAAAATAACCAATTTTCCCCTTTCTTTTGTTTCGCATTGTCCTTGGTTCAGCCTCGCATCCACTGATCTATATGAGGACTGGATTGCTCATCACATTGTAAACTGCCGTCAGAACTCTTCAAGCAGCCACATTGCTGTTCTCTACCAACAGAGGGCATCACTGACTGACAGCAAAAAACAAAAACAAAACCTAAAACCACCTGATCTGCAGCGTTGCACAGATTAGTTTTTAGGAAATGTGCATGTAAATTAACAGTAACTTCAGATGTCATCTGTAATGATTCTGGTCTATATTGCGTTAACATTCAAAATACCATGCATCAAGTTGCAAATAAAGCTTTATATATTCATATACAAGTCCGTCTGCAGTCAGTGTTTTTTCTCTGAAAGATACCTATATGGTTTCCTGATTGAGCAATATCTACATCAGACATTTTCAAGAGACCACAAATCCTATAGCGTTTTACTAGAATTGCTGTGTTATGTGTACGCTGTCGAATTAATTCTTCATTTAAACAAATGTTTAAATCATTCACTGCTTCAAAATGCATGCTGTTAATGAAACGGTTAAAATATTTGCAGTTACCCTACTGTACAATTAAAAACTATATACAACATAATCACATAAACAGTGAAGAACTGTACGAGGCAAACTACGGTATACGGGCAGACACTCCAAAGCAAAAATCAACCTGATTTAAGGCCGCCAGATCCATGTTTTCAATCGCTCTCTGGATTTTTCCCAAGGCCACATTAGATGTGTGGAGGAAACCATCATTAACAATAAAAAAGAGATCATACACTCCTGAAACGCAAAAGAAAACGTTTTAAATGACAGACTATGATAATACTGTATGTTGCATATATTAGATCTTTATTTTTCTGTTTAGCATTTCGAGACTCTCACCTTTAGCCCCGGGCGTCTCGTGCAGTATCAGGCTCTTAAAGGTCGCCTCGTCGCCATCAGAGGGGTTTCGTTTGTGCAGAGTCTGGATAAACATTACACATCACAACAGTTCTGTGTTACCAGAGTCAAACCAGCAATTGATACTATTAAAGTGTGGTGAGCACTTACTTTGGTCAGCACTGTCTTTTTCAGAGGGACATAGATGATGTGCAGACTTCCATTTCTCTCTCCGACCAGAAGAAACTGCCCTTGGGGGCAAGCGGTAACTGCATCTACTACAGTGTCTGAATCAAGCATGAGAACAATAATTAAAGATAGAAGATCTTCCTTATTTCATAAACAATACCGTGAACAGTAAAGGTTAACGGTGCATAACTGAGCTTGAGTTACCGAAATACAAGTGAATCAGAACAGTCTGAAAACCAGGATCAAAGAGAACCACAGCAGTGTCAGCCACAACCACACAGCAGCTGGGAGTACTGGAGGCAGACACCCTCGGATTGGACAGCACCTGGAGCAGACACAACAACAACAAAACTCATGACAACACAGGAAAGAAAGCTCAGAAACACTTCACAAACCACACCGATATGCTCATTTAGAATTAATTTAGGAAACACTTGTGCTGCTTAATTTTTTTTTGACACCTGTGACACTTTCTTTTCAGGATACCTTGATGAACACAAAAATCACTTATTTAAAATAGAAATCTAATGTAACATTATTAGAAAAAATTAGACAGCACAACACTGTTAACAAGGCTCACCAGAGCCTCTTCTTCTTGAGAACACTTAAGAAGAACCAGCTGTCCTCAGCCATCCTGGTGAACTTCTATCGCTGTACAATAGAAAGCATCCTAACCAGCAGTGTCACAGTCTGGTACAGAAGCTGCTCTGTTGCTGAGCGTAAGGCACTGCAGCGGGTGGTGAAAACTGCCCAGCGCATTATAGGGGACATCCAGAAGAAACACTGTATGCGTCGAGCACGCAGTATTCTTAAGGATGACTCTCATCCCGCCCACAAACTGTTCTCACTCCTGCCTTCCTGTAGGCGCCTCAGGTGTCCCAGGTCAAGAACCAGCAGACTGAGGAACAGCTTCTTTCCCAGAGCGGTCTCCTTATTGAACTCTGCCCCCCACTGACACCTTTGCCCCCCTCACACACCCCTACACTCTCTCCATTACCATTGCACTATTTAATATTTATTGCTCTACACTGTACATACCTATTTGAAAAGCAAATATCCATTGCACAATACATTTGTAAATTTCTGATTACATATATGTCTGTACATGTCTATCTGTAAATTCCTGTTTATAGAAAATAGCAACCTGTACATTATGTTCATTTCTATCGGCAAATTCCTGATTACAGTTAATAGCAACTTGCATATATTGTTCATCTATTTGTAAATCTGATTATAGTTACTAGCAATCTGTATATTATGCTCACATTATATTCATCTGTAAATATTACCCATAGTTTCTCCCTGCACACATCCCCTTTAAGTGCACTTATAACTTATACCGTTATCCTGCACTTACTGCTCATTGCACTCCTGGTTAGACCTAAACTGCATTTCGTTGCCTTGTACTTGTACATGTGTAATGACAATAAAGTTGAATCTAATCTAATCAAATCAGCACAACACAATGATTTCTGAAGGATCATGTCACACTTGTACTACACACACATACAAATACGTATATATATATATATATATGTGTGTGTGTGTGTGTGTGTGTATACACACACATCTCCAGGAACACCCTGTTCCTGGAGATCGACCTTCCTGCAGAGTTCAGCTCCAACCCTGATCAAACACACCTGAACCAACTCATTATGATCTGAAGGAGCACTTGATCATTACAGACAGGTGTGTTTGATCAGGGTTGGAGCTGAACTCTGCAGGAAGGTCGATCTCCAGGAACAGGGTTGAGCAGCCCTGTAGTAAACAGTGTAAACCACTAGAGAAGTACAAGCAGTGCGATATTTACAAACTTACACACGCTCTGGGAAATAAGTCTTGTCATATTCATACGCGGTATTGTACAACAAGGTAACGTTACTTCAGAATCCACGCTGTCATCACCGCTCCAAACTCCGGTGAAACGACAGTCACTTTACCTCAGTGGAAACATCGACAAGACCGCTAACCTTTTCGGAGGATGAGAGTTTCACCAAGGTGTCCACTTGATACAGCGCGTTTCCAGACTCTTGTTCAGCATCTCCGGACAGACGGACTGTGTTCGTGTCCTCGTTCAGAAGAAGTTCGACGTTATTCCACATTCTGACACGCAGCGGGTGAAACGCGAACGTTTCTGCCACTTCGGTTTAAAATGCGCGCAGGAGTGTTCACACGACTTCTTACACAAATATAATGATTACTGCAGAGAGTCTGCACCGCGGCAAATGAAAACAAACTCCGCCCAAAAAGTTGAAATTTGGCGCCTATGTCTTCTTCTTCTGCTGCTGCTTTTTCCTCCGTCTTCTTCTTCTTCTTCTTCCAGACTTTGTCAAACCTACTGTTGGTGCATATTCGACACCTGCTGGTGTGGAGTGTGAAGCGCAGACGTAAAAGTCGAATGAAACCCGGCCATTAGTCTATTTATCCAATATATGATCATATCAGGGCTGTATATCCACCCATAATGTGACAAAAAACGCTTTTTGCATTTAGAATACTATTTGCTGACAGTTCAAACTGATGTTCTTTGTTTTTTCTTTATTCTCTTCACCCCATTTAAATCATTTTGTGTGCTATACAGATCCCTGGTGAATTTTGATGCTGGCATAAACCATAAACCAGCAAAGGACCAGCTTAAACCAGCATCAAAACTTACCTACAAGCATATGCTGGTTTTTTCCACAGGGATGACACCCTCTTTTTCCTCAATCCCATCTCTCTATCCACATCCATGCTGAAAAAACAATAGAACCATCACAGAAAATTCTAATGGTTTCCACTACAAACACCATTACAAACATTACAAACCATCAACTTTTAACCATTAAAACCATAAAAAATGGCTTTCTGTAGTGTGTTTGGGGACATATTCCATTAGGATTTATTGGTTTTATCAAGCCACCGATAGAAGGAGACAATTACAACCAGTAGAGACCAACAGGGTCCATTGCAGTTTTCATTAAAACCAATACAAGTCCCATTATAACCAGTAAAAGCATTACACATTTTGTGATGGTGTCTATTGTTTTTTTCAGTCGGGATTTTATGTCAAAGAGTTTTAAAAATGTCTGCAGGCTATATTCACTCAACCGATTATGTCTATTATCATTTTGACCCCAACTATTAAAGAAAGAAAGAAGGAAAGAAAGAAAGAAAGAAAAAGATCATTTTTATTTGCATATCATGGGACTCTTCCGTGATACTGGTAACTTAGAAAGTAAAAATCATTCATACCACAGTTTTTTCATGGTTTGACTTTTAGATAATGGCAAATTTGTATTATTTCTTAAAACAATTGTTTTTACAAACACAGAACACTCATTTTGTAAAAGCAAGAATCAGACAGCATAATTTTTATAGGCAATAAACATCAATTTACAAATTCTATAGATTATTTCAGCAATTTTCATCTTCCTTTTCCATGCCTACAGGAACCTTGGGCTGTTATAAGATGTTGGGTCTAAAGAATAAATACATTTTGGAGCTGATAAAGACGATCAAACTAGGGATGCTATGCGTGTTCATGGACGTGTTGAACTGCAGATGGCGGCAGTGCACATCGCTTTAGAAATGGAGGTAAAGGAGACGGCGAGTCTCGCATCTTATAAAGGGGAAGAGATCAGAAGAAGCAAATGCGACATAGTGAAAGGAGAGCAGATTCAGACAGCAGCATGAAGTAGACACTGCACTGACTGGTATTGAAGGAGTAACATTTCAATGACGACATCATTATCCATGACCATGCACCTGACAAAAGAGTCTCACAATAAAACAACGCATGCAATACTAGAGTTTGGAAATCTTTGGTTCGACAATGAATCCGAAAAAAACAAAAAACCTCCACAATGTTTGTGTTCCTTAATTGATTCACATGGAACTGGTGCATAATTAAATGCTGAATTAAATATAAATCAAACACAGTTTTGTTTTTCACTTTATGGCCTTTACAATAAATAATTTATAATTCTTAATAGAAATTAAATTCTTTATAGAAAATTATTTATAATAAATAACTTTTTTTTGTTATTTTTTTTTTCCTTTGGAAATTAATATTAAACCAAATTTTAAGGTATGAACCAAAACTTCAGTAGCTTTCTATTTATTATTATGTGCATTTAATAGTACAAGCCTATTTCCAGAAATGTTGGGATGTTTCGTGAAATGCCATAAAATCAAGAATATGTTACCTGTTCATTCTCTTTAAACTTTATATATACAAAGAAAAAAAATCCAGTGTTTTCAGTAGTCAACTTTTAATTTTATTTTGTAAATATAACCAAATTTTGATTTTCATGGCTGCAACACACAAGTTGGAACAGAGACTAAATAAAAGTGAAGAGGTTATAGAATGTCCAAATTAAACTGCTTTGAAACAGTAAGCAGGTGAAATGGAAAAAGGTGAGGAAATCATGTTTGGGTGTAGAAGGAGCATTTCAGTCTTTGCAAGTGAAGTTGGATTGTGTCTCATCACTTTGTGCCAAATTTCATGACAAAAGTGAATTCTGGGACTTTGGGATACGGACATTATAGGTCCTCTCCCATATGGCACCCATATCATAGTCTTCCTCTGAGTCCGCACTTTTGCGACGTAATGCCAAAGAATGGGGCAGAGAGTTAGGAACGGGAATGGCAAAGAACCACGAGTCGGGACTTGAACTCGGGTTGATAGAGGTGCAGTTGCACTATGTGTCAGTGCTTTAACCCCTAGGTTATCAGCACCGTGTTGGGTAGAAGTCTGCTGCAGAGCTCACACCAGTGGTGGTTCAGCAAAAGTACGTATTGAGGGCGCATAACGGCTACAAAGGGGGTGCTGGCCACAGTGGCTCTGTCCCAAATGGAACACTTCATGTGCACTTACGGTCTTACAGACTTAGGCCCCGATCAGACAGAACGTGTTCTTGCAGTAAGAGGCGAATTGTTAAATTGTTTTCTATGTGCAGTGAGAGTTATGCGCGCTGTTTATGTGCCCCGGACGCCTCGCGTTTTAACCGCCTGCTGCGCCTCGCGTTTTTGCCAGAGCGCTCTGAGTGCCTGAAGTTGAAAAAAAGCAGCTCTGAACAGAAAAGCGCCCGACGCCATCACGTTTTTTTCCATTGTCCAATCGAATGAATGGAGAGGCGGGCCTTCTGTTGTGGTGACGAAAAGTTTTACCGTTGCTTAAAAAGTCTGGAGATTGCAGTGATGGAGGAGAAGCTTTTGGTGTCTATCGCAGGTTACCCAGAGCTGCATGTTTTAAGGTTTTTGCTGGAAATGACAGTTTACTTAACAGCTAAAAACTAAATTTTAGAGTGCTCGCGCTATAATCCTTTGATTAGACTCACAGGAAGGCTGATCTGAAAGTTGCCTAGCAACATTAAAAAAAACCGCAACACACTTTCTTAAAAGTCACCAAAAAAAGGAAGTGCAGTGCGCCTTGAGTTTTCAGACCTAAAAAACGCATTCGGTGTGATCGGGGCCTTTCAATGGTCACCGCGTGCACGTGTCCGTTAGGTCCACGAGACCGTAGGGTGTTCCATTTGTCATTTTAGTGTTCAGAAGGGTGCTCGCAAGCGCCCCCTTTGCGTCCGTTATGCGCCCTCGATACGCACTTCTGCCGAGCCCGCGCAGGTGTGAGCTCCGCAGCAGACTTCTACCCGACAGTCAAAGAGGCATTATGGCACGAAAGTGCAGACTCACAGTTTAAGGTGCCATTTGGGACAGGGCTAGTAGAGACTGGAGCTGTGTCCCAGTTCAAAGACTGCAGACTCCAGAGGACGGATCCTTCGAAGGATGCGGCCGAGTCTAGCCTTCGCAAGATTTCCTAATTGCACCACCAGGTGTTCCTGATTGCCGCTCCTGTCGGAAAAGCTGCCATGGATGATATTTGTTTATGAAAATGAAAATAACTGGAGTCCGATTGTTAGTTTTTGACTTTTAATTATCAAATTACACTTTAAAACTAAGTATTAGCTTTAGACTTATATGAATATTGTAATGACATGAAAATACTAAATATAAAGTGTTCAAATGTTGACTTATATCTTACCAAAATATGATTTTATGTTGTATATTTTTTTATTGATTATTATGGACATAAACGGACAGGTGAACAGACAGGTTTTCAATCCTGTTTAGTTTTACGCAGTTGAATATGAAAGTTCTCTTACAAATGTTAATGCTGCTCGTCAATGGCAGCTGTCACAGTTGCTAGGCAACAAAAACAGACCTCCGTAGGCTGAACAGGTCCGAGTCCTCCAGAAACAGCTCGATATCGCACGCAGTTGTAGTTAGTCTGTTAATATTCCAGCAATAAACTTTGTTTGTTTCATTTGCAAAATAACAAAGTGGTGGAGTGTAACGAAATACATTCCTTAAGTATTCACATAAAAATGAGAAGTACCGTTTTTTTGTTGTTGTTTTTTTTTCCCCGTTTCCTCACAGGACAGCAGGATGAACTGTCCCAGTGCTGGACAGTGGAAATATGCACTGAAATACTCTGGAGACCATCCCAGATGATGGCCCACTGGCAGAGGCCATACCAGGTTCTCTATTGTGGCTGTCCTTCCAGGTCCAGCAGCACCACAAGGGTCTTCCTGCTCAGCTGAATGAAAGTGTACATTTTTTTCTATCACTTTTTAAGTACAGTTTATTAAATTGGTATGTTTTTGTTTGTTTTAGTTATTTTGTAATTAGTTGTTAAAAGTACTTTGGTATACAACAATTTCTGTTCATTTTCAAATGTTATTTAGAGGCAAAAAAAAAAAAAAATGTATAGAAGAATTTCCAGGGTTCCGAAAACCAGTCAGTATCTGGTGTGACCACCATTTGCCTCATGCAGTGCACTCCTTCGCATAGAGTTGTTCAGGCTGTTGATTGTGGTCTGTGGAATGTTGGTCCACTCCTCTTCAATGGCTGTGCGAAGTTGCTGGATATTGGCAGGAACTGGAACATGCTGTTGTATACGCCGATCCAGAGCATCCAAAACATGCTCAATGGGTAACATGTCTGGTGAATATGCTGGCCATGCAAGAACTGGGATGTTTTCAGTTTCCAGGAATTGTGTACAGATGCAACATGAGGTGATGGTCGTGGATGAACGCACAACAATGGGCCTCAGGATCTCGTCACGGTATCTCTGTCCATTCAAAATGCCATCAATAAAAATGCACCTGTGTTCGTTGTCCATAACATACGCCTGACCATATCATAACCCCACCGCCACCATGGGCCTGGCCCTGAGACGGTTTCTGACAGTTTGTGCAGAAATTGGTTGTGAGGCCGGTTGGACTTACTGCCAAATTCTCTGAAACGCCTTTGGAGACGGCTTATGGTAGAGAAATGAACATTCAATTCACGGGCAACAGCTCTGGTGGACATTCCTGCAGTCAGCATACCAATTGCACACTCCCTCAAAATGTGCAACATCTGTGGCATTGTGCTGTGTGATGAAACCGCACATTTTTGAGTGGCCTTTTATTGTAGCCAGCCTAAGGCACATCTGTGCAATAATCATGCTGTCTAATCAGCATCTTGATATGCCACACCTGTGAGGTGGATGGATTATTATAAAGGAGAAGTGCTCACTAACACAGACAGATTTGTGAACAATATTTGAGAGAAATAGGCCTTTTGTGTACATAGAAAAAGTCTCAGATCTTTGAGTTCAGCTCGTGAAAAATGGGGGCAAAAACAAAGTGTTGCATTTATAAGTGTACTTACTTATCCACTTTTAACATTTGTTTCACTAGCTATTTGAGTAAATTAAAACATAATATTTACATTTATAAGTGTATTTGTCGGCTGCCACAGGACTATCACCCTAATTTTGTTTGAATAAAGGTCTCGTTGTCTCCAGCATGCCATGAATTCTGGGATAGGGTAGGCTGTGAAGGATCCTTCTGTATCATCAAAGCCACTAGAATGCAAGCCTGCAACCATTAGCCGAAAAAGTGTAATGGCTAAAGCTAACAGTAAACAGCTTTTTAGAGGAAACGGCTTATCATTTAATGAATCGACAGCCTATCTGCTAATCTTCAACATGTTTTACACTAAACAATATTTTTGGATTACACTATTTTTAGAGTCTACCATGCAAAACAGCAATTAAGTGTCACACAACGCTGATTGCAATTCAATGACGTCGATGCTGTAATGTGATTGGTTAATAAGGAACACGTGATCCAAGTTAGCCGTTATGCTTTCTCCACTAGCAAGTAATACAGACCCTCTCATCTCCCTATAGTAAGACACTCTCTGGTATCATTTATTTGCCGGCAAAACGGAGGGCGCATTTAGAGTCACGTTTGAATTGCGGCAGCATTTGCCGCACCGCAGTCATGCAATCAGCCTTCAAATGCAGCCTTGGTAGGACCCAGCCTGAGAATTGGCACAGCCTTTGACGCATCGGCGTGGCGCAATCGGCCTTCAAATACGCACTTCAAAGGATGTTGCCTATGAATTGGGACGCAGCTTGGGTAATAGTTGAGATAGATGTTGAAATTTATATTGTACAGCTAAAAAAACACTTTAGAATGGAAACACTTGCTCTCATGACCGGAGTGGAGAACAAATCTAAAATGAAGCGCAATTTTCTGCTTTTCAGCTTGAAACAACACAACGGCTCAATGAAAAATAAAACTTTACCAAGATCTGGCTTTGTCATTTGTATTTACTATTACAGATTAGTAATTTCTGATTAATAATTACTAAGGCAATATGTTGATGTGTGAAATTCTCAATTCTACTTGTGCCTTTACAGAGAAAACTAAAAGGAGAGAGTGATGCTGTCACAAATAAGACTCCTGTGGTTCCTCCCGATCGCCACCAATAGGATCTCTCTCCTCAGTATTAATACCCATTTGGACTACAACTCCCACTCTCGTACCTGGCACTGATCACTCTTGCCCTTTCGCCTCTCCTGTGAACTATTTAAGTTGCATGAGGCAAGGAGATGAATGGGAAACAGCCTTCTCCACCAGCTCTGGGCACTATGAATATTTGGTAATGCCTTTCGGCCAAGCTAATAGTCCGTCCATGTTCCAATCCCTCATCAATGACGTTTTCCGGGACATGCTAAATGATTGTTTACATTGATTATATTCTCATCTACTCAAGCACATATGAGGAACACATCCAACATGTGAGAGAAGTGCTACAATGACTCATCGAACACAAGCTGTTTTTCATTTAGTGGCCACAACGATTGCAAGCAGCAAATCAGGCCTGCAACTGGGTGGGTTCGTTATTGACACTTGAGTGTGTGTATAAGTGAGTGTGAGTGTGGATCCACATAGTAGTTAATCTGACCAGTCTTTATATAGTATTTCACTTGTATTTTGTATTTTTGACTTCTGCCTACTTCAAGTCATTCCAATATAACTGGAAAGTCCCTCACTTGATTGTGTGAGGTTGTTTGTTTCATTGCGTGGTTGACTTGTATAGTAAGTACTTGAAGTGAACCTAGGGCAACAAGTAACCAGTTAGTCATACCTTTCATTCAAAGACAGCTAAACAGGATCAGTTAGTATTTCAAACGGCGGCTGAATGATTTCTGTGAGTGTGTATCATGTTGTGTACGTGTTCTGTCCTGGCCACATGTGCTCGAATGAACGCAATGGATTCAAATATTGGTACATTTATTCTAAGCAAGTGCAAGCAGCTCCTAAAAATATTAAATACAGTGTTTTTTTCATCTGGAGATTTGTATTTGTTGTCATTGTACGCTACTTAGCATGTCCTAAAACATGGCGGCGACTACCCAGAATGCAACGCACAGTTCCCATTCTCTATATGACAGAACAGACAAATCTTTTATTTACTAATTTAACATGAAATCATCAAATTGCTACTCCATATCAATCGTACATAACGAAAGTACAGAATAATTAGAACAATCATTTATGCAAAATAAATAACAGAGCATCATATCTGTACAAATTTTCCCCAGAACCTTATTGCGACCCGGTAGAAATTACTTCCACGGCCCGATGGTTGGTGGTTGGGGACTAATTTAGTATCTGCAGAAAATGTCACATGCGGAGAGATTGGGTGCATGTCAGTCAGCTTCCTAGCTCCCAAGCTTGTGAATCAGTATATCGTGTACACAGATCTGGTCACTGTTTAGGTTCAACAGTCAGACAGAGATTGCTCAATATTCAGTGAGATGCCAATGTACAGCATCAACATACTTCATTGTAGAATGTCACAGCACATTTTGGAATTACATTTACATATACATTCAGATTTAGACATTTAGCAGACGCTTTTATCCAAAGTGACTTACAAAAGAGGACAATGTAAGCAATCAAAATCAACAAAAGAACAATAGCATGCAAGTACAATGACAAGTCTCAGTTAGCCTAATGCAGTTGTCACACCCCTGAACTCTTTGTATTGGTTTTTCCCTCTTGTGCCTATATATGGTTTTCCTGTTCCTGCCCTCATTATGTCATTATTAGTTAACCTTGTATCGTCTGTGTTTTAATTAAATTCATCGTAATCACCTGCCTTTATAAGTTGGTTTCAGTTCAGTGTTTGTTGTCCGGTTTCATCAATGTGTATGTGTGCTTCTACCCTCCTGTTGTGGATTTACCTGTTTTGGAATTACCTGTGGATTATAATGAAGACTTTATCTTTGACCTTTGTCTTCGTACACCCCTTCCTCACACGTTACATGACACAGTACATGTAGCAAGTTTTTTTTTTAATTATATAATAAATAAAACTCAAATTAACACATGAATTTACACTATTAGTGTCAGGGTTTGGACTTTTGGACTTTGTGTTCCATGTTTTACCCCCAGCCTAGCTTATTCCCTTGTTTGTAATGTATTTAAGCCCAGTGTTTCCAGTGTCCTGTGTTCGGCATTAATTGTCTTTCTGTTGTCCTTTGTGGTTTTTCCTCTCCTGTTTTGATTTATTAAAAGTATATTGTTTTGTCAAGTTTTCTCCTTCGTCTCCTCGTCCCTCTCTCCTCCACCCCAACTCAGCGTGACAGAACGCCGAACCAAGCCAAAATGTTCTGGGCTGAGGAATTTCTTTCGGATATCCAGCAGGAGGGAAGGCCTTTGGAGCAGTATGTGGAGGAATTTCTGGTCCCATCCAGCCCTCCAGTGCCAGCTCTTCCAGAGCCCGCGCCTCCAGAGCCCGCTCCTCCTGAGCACCCTCCAGTGCCAGAGCCTCCTGTACCCTAATTTCCCCCAAGAAAAATTTTGGGGGGGGGGTTGGGGGTTGTATGCCTGAACTCCCTGATCCGCCATGGCTCCCCGAACTGCCAGCTCTGCCATGGCTTCCCGAGCTCCCTGATCCGCCATGGCCTCCTGAACTGTCTGCTCCACCATGGTCCCCCGAGCTCCCTGAACCGCCATGGCCCTCTGAGCCCCCTGATCCGCCATGGCATCCCAAAATCCCTGACCCGCAATGGCTCCCCAAACTCCCTGACCTGCCCTGGAGGCCATGTCTCCTTCTGGTTCCAGCCTCCAGGGCACCCACCCTGCCTCCCCGGTGGATATGTTACGGCACGGAACGCGCCTTCCGGGAGGGGGGAGTACTGTCAGGGTTTGGACTTTGGACTTTGTGTTCCGTGTTTTACCCCCAGCCTTAGTACCTGTTTTCTTTTATGGTCATGTTTCCTGTTCTTGTCTAGCTTATAGAAGAGCAGAGAACTGACTGCATAACAGCTGAGTAAAACTGTGCCTGTGGCAGATTGAACTTTTTCAGTTGACGAAGGAAGTACAACCTCTGCTGGGCCTTTTTCACAATGGCGTCAATGTGAATGTCCCACTTCAGGTCCTGAGAGATGTTAGTTTCTAGGAACATGAATGGGTCCACTGCAGCCACAGTGCTGTCCATGATGGTGAAGGGGGGAGTGCAAAGGGGTTTCTCCTGAAGTCCACTGTCATCTCCACAGTTTTTAGTGTGTTAAGCTCCAGGTTGTTGTGACTGCACCAGACAGACAGCTGCTCAACCTCTTGTCTGTAAGCAGACTTGTTGCCATCCTGGATGAGACAGATGACTGTAGTGTCATCTGCAAACTTCAGGGGTTTGACAGAGAGGTCTTTAGAGATGCAGTCATTTGTGTAGAGGGAGAAGAGCAGTGGGGAGAGAACGCGGCCCTGAGGAGCTCCAGTGCTGATGGTGCGGGTGCCGGATGTGAGTTTTCCCAGCCTCACTAGCTGCTGCCTGTCTGACAGATGGAGGTGGGTACAGAGAGCTGTGACAGTTTTTTCTGAAGGATATCTGGAATGATATTGTTGAAAGTGGAGCTCCACAAACAAGATCCTTGCATAGGTCCCTGGTTTGTCCAGATGTTGAAGGATGTAGTGCAATCCCATATTGACTGCATTATCCACAAACCTGTTTGCTCTGTAAGCAAACTGCAGGGGGTCCAGCAAGAGTCCAGTAATGTCCTTCAAGTAGGCTAACACCAGTCTCTCAAATGACTTCATGACCACAGATGTTAAAGCAACAGGTCTGTAGTAATCAAGTCCTGTAAATTTTGGTTCTTTGGGTACAGGGATAATGGTGGAAAATTTGAAGCAGGAGGGGACTATACACAACTCCAGGGATCTGTTAAAGATCAATTTGAAGATGGATGATGGCTGGACAGCACAGGCTTTAAGGCAGGCTGGAGAGACACCATCTGGGCCTTTGGCTTTCCTTATCTTCTGTATCCTGCAGACTTTGCCTACAGCATCTTCACAGATCTTAAGTGCTGGCTGAGAAACCGTAGGGGGGAGGGTGTTGATGGCTGTGTTGTGAGACGGGTGTAGGGTGTAAGACTAGTCTTGTTTTTCAAACCTGTAGTAAAACATGTTCAGGTCTTCAACCAGTTGTTGATTGGCCTCAGTGCTGGGGGATGGGCTCTTGTAGCTGGTGATGGATTTCAGGCCATTCCACACATCGAGTCATTGCTTGAAAGCTGTTTCTTTTTAGCTTTTCAGAGTAGTTTAATTTTGCCACTCCCTATTCAGTGTGTATTTGGCCTGTTTGTACAAGTATTTGTCCCCACTCCTGTAGGCGTCCTCTTTGGCCTGGCGAAGCTGTTTGAGTTTTGCACTGAACCAAGGTTTGTCGTTGTTAAATGTTAAATAAGTCCTGGTGGGAACACACCTTCTCACAGAAACTGATGTAGGATGTCACAGTGTCACTAAGCTTGTCCAGATCAGTAGCTGCAGCCTCAAAAACACTACAATCAGTAATTTTGCTCTGCTTTAACAGTCCATCTCTTTACAGTTCTTACTAAAAGTTTAGCAGATTTAAGTTTCTGCCTGTAGGCTGGTAGAAGATGAACCAAGCAATGATCAGAACAATGATAAAACAGTGTAGCAGTTGTTCAGTATATTGCTGTCTCTAGTGGGGCATGTGATGTGCTGTCTATATTTAGGCAGTTCACAGTTGAGATCAGCTTTAT
The DNA here is from genome assembly GCF_022985175.1 of Labeo rohita. Lineage (NCBI taxonomy): Eukaryota > Metazoa > Chordata > Actinopteri > Cypriniformes > Cyprinidae > Labeo > Labeo rohita. Next base: position 221,368 of record NC_066873.1, read on the forward strand.
TAAAATCACAGAGAACGATAATGAAAGAGTCCTGATAACGCTGCCCTGTGTGTGTGTTCTGTTCGGCTAACAGTTCTAGGGCCGCGCTCACACGCATGTCAGGAGGGATGTACACACTCACCAAAATAAATGATATTCTGTGAATAAAATGGCTTACAGTTAATAAAGACAGCTTCAAAATTTGGGCAACACATCTTCCTTAAAACTGTCACATCTGTACACCTGTTTGTGCAGGTGAGGAGTCGTAGTTCGACTGATTTATTTGCTAGGGAGAGGAGACTCGGGAAGTGAATGCTTGGCAGTGGAGTCATAAAACGGTGCCGTCGGAATTTCACGAGTGCTGGAGCACTTGTATAGGATCACAGCTCCTCTGACTAAAATGTCCAGTAAAACATTTGAATGCTCAAATGTCGTCAGAAAGTTTTTCATGTACTATTTCTGATGTCCAGGAGTTTGTTTCTAGTAAAGCTGATCGGGAAAAAGTTGCGTCAGACAGGACAAACAACCAAAAATGTACAAGTAGCAAGGAGTGGCAAACCATGGTTGCCATCTGCGGCGCCATCTTAAGCTGAGTGAGTAAGATGCATTGAATTCTTCCTGATGTGAAGGTGGATCAACCAATGTGAAGGTGTTATTTATGTATTTTTTCCTATTTATTTTTTTTCCTATTCTATTAAAAGCTGACTGGCCTTTTGAGAGGAATTGATAGCGTTCTACCGTCTCATTTATACTGGGACTACAGTGTTCATCAAACTTTGCAATAATGCAGTAACTTCACTGACAACTTCAATCTTTTCTGGGGCCATAGACAACTGTTTAAACTGGATGGCCTCCACCCAAACAAACTTGGTGCAAGAATGCTAAAGGACAATATCTACTTCTCCCTTCATCATCCTTCAGTAGTGTGTTCCAATCCACTCAACCTGAATGACACACACACACCTGGACAGAGTATGAGTGGCCACAGGACTTCATATCAGCCTCCGAGTTGTCATGCAGTTGACACATCCCACAAGGACATTATAAGCTGTAGGTGAACCAAAAACAACTAATAGCAGCTCACAGTGATGTGTTGGGTCACTGCTACGATATCAGCAACACTCACAAATGTTTACAGAACAAGCAGGAACGCAGTGTGCCTGTAGCTTTCCCTATTTCTTTTTTATCATGTGATAGAAAGTCTAAGGCCTTTTCAAACCATACGGCTGACCCATTTAATCTGCGGCCTATAATGTGTTAAACTAAGATTGCTGTGGGGACAAAAAGTAGTGCCATCAAGTTAGCATTTTTAAACATTCGCTCACCAAACAATAAAAGACCTTAGTTTCAGTAGTCATGTCAAAGCAGTAACTAAATCAGCATACTATCATCTCAAAAACATTGTAAGAATTAGATGTTTTGTTTCCAGTCAAGACTTGGAGAAACTTGTTCATGCCTTTAATCACCAGCAGGGTGGACTATTGTAATGGTCTCCTCACTGGCCTTCCCAAGAAGACCATTAGACAGCTGCAGCTCATCCAGAACGCTGCTGCCAGGATTCTGACTAGAACCAGAAAATCTGAGCATATCATACCAGTCCTGAGGTCCTTACACTGGCTTCCAGTTATATTTAGGATTGATTTTAAAATACTTTTACTCATTTATAAATCAGTCAATGGCCTAGGACCTAAATACAATGCAAATATTCTCACTGAATATAAACTTAACAGACCACTCCGATCATTAGGATCAAGTCAGTTAGAAATACCAAGGGTTCAAACAAAACAAGGGGAATCTGCTTTTTATTTTTCGCAAAACTGCAATGCAAACGTTTTTTTTTTTTCACATTTGCATATCCGATTCATTTGTTTACACTTGCCATACCATCTTAAACATCGCCCATGCTTAGGGGGCAGAGGGGGGTTCTTGCATCACACATTAGCCAAGATGGACGAACGCAAATTTGCTTAAAGGGGTCATTGGATGCCCATATGATTCTTCAGGGCCTTAATGAAAAGTCTATAACATGCTTTGGTTAAAATTTCTCAATGGTAGTGTAAATAGCTTTTTTACCTTGCCAAAATCAGCTCTGCAAAAATCATCCTGTTTTGGTCAAGGTTGCTTTAAATGTTAGTGAACTCTGCTTGCCCCGCCCCTCTCTTTGCTCTGTGGAGTGATGAGCCTGTTTACTTAAGCCGCATTTAGCCGCTGGACTTGCTAACTAGCACGTTATTAGGAAAGGCGATCGCAAAGATTCATTAAAAAAAAAACTTATACTCCCTTCTGCTGTAAGTGAAGCTGGATCACGAATGATTTGCGCGAACATAGACGGATATATGTAGATTGGGAGGTGCATTCCCTTCACAAACAAATGTAATCTACTGCATCTTCAGCAGCTCAGATGTCGGGAGTAAATGACGACCACTTCGTTCATTATTACATCCAGCAACACAACACCTCAATCGCTCAATCGGAGATATTCTTGTCTAACTTACATCCCTGCTCTGCCATCGAAACAATGGCTCTCGGACTGTTACGGCTGACAGGTCTGAGGTAAGACGCTCATGTCAATCAACTATCGTGGGAGCGGCCTCTGTCGGTGTGACGCCACACGAGAATGGGTCGACTTGAAAAAGGGGATATTATTTTTACAGATTAATTAAAAACCACTGCATGGATTTTTATCATTATAGGGTAGATTTGTACATACACTGCCAACACACATTAATGTTCAAACAACATGTAAAAGTGAACTTTGCATCCGATGACGCCTTTAATGCTATCTCTGTGATTATATGTAAAGTGCCAGTGAGCTTCGCTAGAGGGCGCTTCATCTCAGACTCTTACCACTTTACCCAGGACTTAATTTCCCATAATCCTTTGCACGGACTCATCAATTGCAATCACCTGTCTCTGTTCAACTCATCAGTCTCACAGTATAACAGTAGCGTACACACACTACCTTTAAGTTATGTACTGTTTAGGAGTAAGTAAGATACAAACATGTACCTTTTCACTTTTGTACCTTAGGGTACCACCCCAGTGACAGAACGGTACCTTTTTTTTTGAGAGTGTAAATGTTTGGCTGATCTGTTAAAGTATGTTTTGCCGTTGTTGGTTTGCTCAAGGAATTTTCAAATATGACAAGAACTCAGAGTTAAACTGTATCAGAACAAGTTCATCTTGATAATGTCAGATGAATTGGGTTGAATAGCTGTCAGTTGTTAAATATAAGTACACAAATACATTGATTTAGGTCATCCAATTACCAAACAATGCTTAATTTTGTTCAGTCTGTTGTGTAAAAAGTTTGCATTAGCAATTAAAGAAAAATACTTAGGGCCATCACACGAAGCCAAAGCTTTCCCTATCCAATCTTTTTTTCCCTTGTTCTAAAAAAATTCCGTAAACACGGTGATGTTTTTAAGAAATACCTGCATACACAACACAAAACCATTGAAACTGACTGAAAACAATGTATTAGTGAATGCAGATCAGTATGTGGCGCTGTAATTCTGCCACAGAGATACACTAAAAACAGAGAAGACGACTTGGGGCATGTACATAAACCTTGCACACTGTAGGACAGCACATTCCAGGGCCCAGTTTATGGCAGGAGCCCTCCCTGACCACAATACTGGACATAGGTTTGCTACATTTTGATTGGATCTTGGTGAACTAACATAAACAGACTGTCCAACGGCATCAGGTAAAGATGCCAGGACAACAGCCAGACACCTCTTAGAGCACAAGAAGAAGACCTTTGGTGCAAAGCCCGGGAAGGACAGAACTTCCTATTGGTCAAAATGCAGTTTGTGCCCTTCACCCACCTTGAGACTGTTCCTAAGGGTTTGGCCTGTGACCGACCATAAAAATTCCTTAGGACCTCCAGATGCAGCAGCAGTGGGTGAAACTAAGAGAGATCATGGAGATCCATCCAAATCCATTCATAACTGTTTTCAAACCTTAAAACTGATGCACACTACAACACACACATCTTATACTTATTCAGAGAAATAAGTATTCCTTGTGACAGCAATGTGTAGTGCAACACCTTACACAAACTTAGCTGTTAATGTACAAATGAATGCATGCATGACAGTTCAATCTTCTCCCATCATGTTTGGACTTAATGTGTTTGTAACATTGCCAAATGCATTCTGGTTATGGTTTGGAAAGTGATAAATGCACCGGTAAAACTTTAGTGACACTTTTCTAACTTTGTGTTTGGACTATGCAAATAAATTCCACAGGAGGAAAGAAGGGTGGGCCACCACGTGTCCCCCCCACTCTGATGGAACCAGCCAATCACAGCATGGAAATGGAGAAGTGCCAAATTGCAATCTCCTCCTCATCGGAAAGGGATAAAGGTACCCTTCCAAAAGACACTCCTTCGTTCTGAGTCTGCTACCCGCGAGGGAAGGGACTATAGCAGGATACACAGTTCTGAGTCTCAGTCTGTCAAGGAAAGAGACTGCAACAGAGCAAAAAAAGTTCTGAGTCTGCGGCCGGTCGAGGAAACACACCAGTTCTGAGTCTGCCGTCCGTTAAGTGAAGAGACTGCAACAGGACAACCAATGTTCTGAGTCTCGGTTCTGTAAGGGTTGAGACAGAAACAGATCAACCCCCGTTCTGAGTCTCCGGCCTGCAAAGGTGAGACAACAACAGATACCAAGTCCAAGTCCCCAGCTTTTGAGGCAGCAACAGATATGACCACGTTCTGAGCCTCTAGCCTGTGAGGAAAGAGATAATCTACGTTCGGAGTCTTCGTCCAGCGAGACAACAACTGATGCAGCATCCTGAGTCTCCATCCTAGAGAGACAAAGTGGATTGACCAAGTTCTGAGTCTCTAGCCCAGAGAGGCAGAAGACACACAGACATTTGCAACAAGGTTAAGCTCCGGCGAGCAAACCTTCACTTCAGGTACTTTTGCTTGCGTGTTCCAAGCTAAGGACCTTCAGCACCTACTCCAGGGCCACATCTGCGTGTTCCAGATCTTAGGACACTTGGTACTCCAGGAGATCAGCATCCTACAGTGCTTCACCTTCAAGGCTGTTGAAATGGATTCCTGCTCCTTTCCCCACTGTACTGCCACCAGCACAACCAGTGGAAGAAGTCGCCGCCATTGGACTGCTCACTCAACCACAGCGAACATAAATATCACTTCCAAACCTCTTCCAGAGACCTTGGCATTGTTGTACATTATCAGTATATGATTTTCTAATTTACATTAGATATTATATAGCTGATTGCAGTTGATAACAAATCTTACATGTATTTGTTTGATGCATAATAAGGTTCTTCACCTTATTTGTTTCAGAGTAGCAACAGTTTATCTGTCCAGATAACGTAGCTCTGATATAGCAACTCCCAACATTATCACTTGCTTTTTATGCATCTTATGCACTTTATTCCTTCTTCATTCATGGTATTCATTTAGTAGTTGTTGATTACTCTTGTCTATCTTGTTAATAACATTTATTTTATTACAACTTGTGTCTTCCTTGTGTTGATAATACAGAAGAGGTTCTACAAGTTAGAGATCCCACCTGTCACGAATCTGGTCGGTGCTCTGCGGACTACCCACCACCAGATGTCACTCTCACCTTTTCGTTCACGCCTGACTGTCACTCTGTATTTCGGACTGCATCTCCCATCCTCCACCGCACTGATTGCGTCAACCCCCGTGATCAATCAGGCTTTCTATAAAAGCCCCAGACCTTCCCAGTTCATGTTACAGATTATAGTAGTAGTTTCCCAGTGTTTCCTAGCGTTTCCCAGTGTTTATCGGATCTCTCGCCTGTCTGACCCTTCTCTCGGATCACCCTTCACGGACTTTGTTTGCTCCCGATTGGACTTACGCTTGTTTCACGCACTCCGATTGTGCTTCGCCTACGATATCCCTGTCTGCTATGTTGTTTGACCCTGCCAGTTCGACCATGTATCTGTCTCGTCCCTTTAATAAAAGTTTGCATGTGGATCTGCTCGTCTCTCATCACTCACTCTCTGTTACAGAACAATCCGTCACGACAGGATCCAGCAGCTTTTCAACCGGACATTCAGAGAATATGGACTTTGACTTCACTCTCTTCAGGATTAAACAAGGACAACGTTCACTCAACCAGTATATCCGTGAGTTCCTAGCCTTAGCTAACTATTCTACTCTCCCGGACTGCACCATAATTGAGATCTTTTGTGATGGCGTGAATGAGCCGTTAAAAGCGAGGCTGAGACGCGAGGGTCCGCGCTCTTCACTAGTGGCTTTCATGAACTTTGCGTTTATGTGTGTGGGCTCGCCGTGTACTGTGGGAGTCACGGAGGAGGAACGCGACAACGCGGACATGGTAGCCGCGAACCCCTCTCGCAGATTGGCGGTCACGCCGGATCACGATGCTACAAACACGTTTGCCGCCTGGATCGCTCGTGAAATGGCGGCCGTGCAGGAGCGCGTTCAAGCAATGGCGACGACTGCAGAGAGCGCTCCTCTAATCGCGGCGACAGCTGCGCCCGTTCACAAGATGGCGGCCGCGTCGGAGCACGTTCATGATACAGCAGCGACAACAGAGCCCGTGCACAAAATGGCAGCGACTGCGGTGCCCATTTGCAAGATGGCGGCAGCGCCGGCGTGCGCTCACAAGATCGCGGCGACGGCGGAGCCCGTTTCACAAGATGGCGGCGAAAACAGAGCTCTGTCACGTCACAGCTGCCGTATCAGAGCCATATAAAGTTGCAGCGGCATTTCCTGAGTCAAGTCAAGTTTCCAAGTCAAGCCAAGTTGCAGCTGTGTTTCCCGAGTCAAGTCAAGTTTCCAGGTCGCGTCAAGCTACGGCTACTGTTCCAGTGTCAGGTCAAGTCAGAGCTGCCTTTCCTAAAGCAAGTCAAGTTAATGCTGTGTTTCCTGTGTCAAGTAAAGTCAGAACTGTTGCTCCTGTTTCAAGTCAAGTTACAACCGCCTTTCCTGAACCAAGTACCGTCAAGATGGCCGTCATCCCAGAGCCGGTTCACAAGATGGCCGTCCTCCCACAGCCAGCTCACATGATGGCCCACGTGCTGGACTCGCCTCTAATGGCTGTATAGGCAGCCAAGATGGAGCTCCGTCACGTAACAGCTGCTGTTTCTACCAAGTCAAGTCACGTTACTGCTGTTGTCCCTGCTAAGTCAAGTCATGTTACAGCTGCTGTTCCCGCAAAAACTAGTCAGGACACCGCTTCATTTCCAGTGTCAAGTCAAGCGTCTCCCAGGCCAAACCAAGCTAAGGCCGCTCTTCCAGAGCCAAGTCAAGTTGCAGGTGCATCTTCTGAGTCAAGTCAAGCTCCAGCTGCCGCTCCAAGGTCAAGTCAGGCCTCCAAGTCCGGTCAAGCCTTTACATCCGGTCAAGCTTCCAAGTCTGGCCCAGCAACAGGGTCAGGTCAAGACACAGTCGCTGTTCTCCACGAGTCAAGCCAACACACTGCTTTTCTCTACGAGTCAAGCCAACACACTGCTGTTCCTCACGAGTCACGCCAAGTCACAGCTGTGCATCACGAGTCAAGCCATGAGCCAAGTCACGTTACAGCTGTCGTTCCCGAGCCAAGTCACGTTACAGCTGTTTTTCCTGAAACAAGCCAGGCCAAAGCTGATCTTCATGAGCCAAGTCAGGTCACAGCAGATCTTTGTGAGTCGAGTCAAGTTTCCAAGTCCTGTTTTAATGCAGCTTCAGCCTCCAGTCAAGCTTCAGCCTCCAACCAAGCTTCCGAGTCAGGCCAAGCCAAAGCTGTGATTCCAGAGTCAAGCAAGTTCACTGCTGCTGCTTCAGAGTCAAGTCAATCCTCCAAGTCACGCAACATCAGGGCTGTTGTTTCTGAGTCGAGTAAGGTCACAACCGACATTCCCGAGTCAAGTAAGGTCACAGCTGGTCCCCGTGAACCACGTCAAGTCACAGCTGAGCTTCACAAACCTAGTCTCGTCTCGTTCACCCACCCAGAGCCAGGTCTTGTCTCGTCAGACCGCTCAGAGCCTAGTCACGTTTCATCAGACCGCCCAGAGCCCGGTCACGTCTCGTCTGACCTCCCAGAGCCTTACCAGGCCTCGTTCGACGGCCCAGAGTCAAGTCATGCCCCGTCTGACTACCCCAAGTCAAGCCACATCTCGTTTGACCTCCCAAGACCACGGCCTATCGGGATAGCCAGTGCATTGGGCCCACCACAACCTCCTGCTGCTGCTCTACCTTTAATGGCGATTGCCATCTGGTGTGTGTGGGCTGCACACTGTGCCCCTGAGGCCACGCCTGCTCATAAGTCAGCCCCTGAGGTCGCGTCTGTTCACAAGCCAGCTCCAGAGGCCATGTCTGCTCACAAGCCTGCTCCTGAGGTCACGTCTGCTCACAAGTCAGCTCCTGAGGCCACGTCTGCTCACAAGCCTGCTCCAGAGGTCCCGTCTGGTCTCAAGTCTGCTCCAGAGGCCTTCCCTGTCGGAGAAGCTGCGCCAATGCCTCCAGAGGTGTCAGCGCCAGCTGTAGAACCTCTTATGGAGGGGGCGTTAGCCTTTAAACTCTCCGCTTCTCCCTTTATTCTGTCTGGCTCCTCTGTCTCTGCTTTTCCCAGGTCCCAGACCATAACGCGGTTTCCTGCTCTGTCTCAGCACCCGCCTGGTCACAAGCCTGCTTCAGAACTCCCCTCGGTCGGAGAAGCTGCGCCAATGCCTCCAGAGGTGTCCGCCTTGGCTGTGGAACCTCCCACGGAGGTGGCGTCCCCCTATAAACTCTCAGCTTCTCTCCTTGTTCTGTCCGCCTCCTCTGTCCCTGCTTTCCCCAGGTTCCAGACCGTGACGCGGGTTCCTGTTCCGCCCTGGAGGGCTGCTGCGCCTTCTCCCCCTATTCTGTCTACCTCCTCTGTCCCTGCTTTCCCCAGGTCCCAGACCGAGACACGGATTCCTGTTCCGCCCCGGAGGGCTGCTGCGCCTCCTGCTCCGCCTCCTGTTCCACCCTGGAGGGCTGCTCCGCCTCTTGCTCCGCCCCGGAGGGCTCCTGCGCCTTCTGCTCCGCCCTGGAGGGCTCCTGCGCCTCCTGCTCCGCCACCAGCTCCGCTCTGGAGGGCTCCTGCTCCGCCTCCGCTCTGGAGGGCTCACCTTTTCGTTCACGCCTGACTGTCACTCTGTATTTCGGACTGCATCTCCCATCCTCCACCGCACTGATTGCGTCAACCCCCCGTGACCAATCAGGCTTTCTAGAAAAGCCCCAGACCTTCCCAGTTCATGTTACGGATTGTAGTAGTAGTTTCCCAGTGTTTCCTAGCGTTTCCCAGTGTTTATCGGATCTCTCGCCTGTCTGACCCTTCTCTCGGATCACCCTTCACAGACTTTGTTCGCTCCCGATTGGACTTACGCTTGTTTCACAGACTCCGATTGTGCTTCGCCTACGATATCCCTGTCTGCTATGTTGTTTGACCCTGCCAGTTCGACCATGTATCTGTCTCGTCCCTTTAATAAAAGTTTGCATGTGGATCCGCTCGTCTCTCGTCACTCACTCTCCGTTACACCACCAATCTTTCTTATGTGATGTACTCATAACCACACATTAATTGACACGTGATCCAAGAATCATAACGTCAGCTGTGACATGAGTACCCATCACTATTTCCCTATTTCTCCTCCCTAGGTTGGCGAAAGTTAAATTCACTACCTTAACTGGCGTCCCTAGGTTGGCGAAAGCGAAATTTATTACAACACTGTATACAAACCTAACACAACAACAAAAAGATGAACATGGAACATGCATTTATTACACTATTTGTTAATCTATGTTAATGATAGTTCATAAAAATACAGTTGTTCATTGTTTGTTTGTGTTGTTGTTGCTGTTACGTGTTGTAGCGGTGTCTGACTAGGGTCGAGACGTGGGGTGATGACATCATCGTTTCACAGAATATACGGATTGGCTGTACACACAAAAATCAAAGGTGTTGTTTTCAGATTGATCCACTCTGGGACCCGGTTTCAAAAAAAAGGAGTGATTTCAGGCTCCCAAAATGCTGGATCTATGTGGACAAAACACTGACACGATGCAAATTTTTTACATATACAGCAAAACGCGTCTCCGTGTGGACAAGGGCTTAAGTAAAACATGGTCAAAGTGTCTCAAGAATTTTTTGTCCCAATTTTTTTGTCAGTTTTACTGGTTGTCCACTGTATGAATTTTTGGCATAATATGTCACAGGTTACTTTATTTTGCTATCCTCACTTACATAAATTAACTATAGTGTCCTGCCCCGAGTAGTATTTAAAAAAAGAAAATATAAATATTAGGGTTGTCAGTTGATTAAAATTTTTGATCTAATTAATTACATGATATTTTGATTAATGTTAATTGATTGCAAAATAAATTTGACTATTTTGGTGGTAAATGAGATTCATCCTGCAGACTTCCCAACCCTGCTCCAACACACCTGTCTGTAATTATCAAGTAGCCCTGAACACCTTGATTAGCTGGTTCAGGTGTGTTTGACTGGGGTTGGAGCTGAAATTTGCAGGATGGTAGCTCTCCAGGAGCAGGATTGGAGACCCCTGAAGTAGACATTACAAATTGTAGCTTTAGAAAGAAATATGTTTTTGGATTCAACATAGATTTTATTACACATAAACATTTAGGCTACAACTACCTAATGTAAACTATGGAACATAAAAGATCATTTGAGAAACATCTCAGTATTTTTTGTTTTCAAGTCTTCAAAATACCTTCTTTCATGTTCCACAAAACAAACAAACAAACAAACAAACAAACAAAAAAAAAGGTTTGAAACGACATTAGGGTTATTAAATGATGACAGATTTTTTTTTTTTTTTTTTTTTTGTGAACTCTTTAATGTTATTTTCTTCTTCTTCTGTTTTAATGAAATGATACTCTAAATAAGAAACTAAATCTGCCAGCAGGTGGCGGTAATTGTCTTTATGAGTCATTTATTTATTCATTCGATTTTGGCTGATTCATTCAGGAATGAAGTAAATGGCTTTCTTTATGAATGGGCCTTTTAATCATTGGTTCACATGATTTGTTCAAAATGTGGATTCATTCAAAAACTAAACACCGCTGTGTTGCTCTGAGATGAGCAACCATTCTGCTGTAGCTTCAATGGTAATATGCTCTCTGCAAAATTGAGCAAAACACATAATATACTGTTTAAAATATAACACAATTTTAACTTCTTATTTACTGAACTGTTGTATAAAATCATGTTTAAGCTTGTGAGATCAGGACAGAATCAGCACTCGCGTCATACTGCTCTTGCTTCCTGTGTGATATGTGATGAGACAAAACACATACAGGGGCATTTTTTACACCAATATCTTGAATTTTAGGGCATAACTGCATTTGTGGAGTTGTTGCCTTGCATTATATTGGTTAACAGTCAACTAAAGAGAGTCAACTGTAGAGAATTTTTTTTTCTAGTTTTACTACCGGTCAACAGCCTAACAGCAGGAAAAATGAAAAAATGAAATGGACAAAAGCATGATTTGACAACAGAATTAATCTATTTATCAAACCGCAGTCCTGAGTCAAATAAATAAAGAAAGAAAAAAGGTTTTTCGCACACTGAGTAACATGAGAACTAAAAAAAGCATACATCCAGATCACCACCGTTATAAAAATCAACTTAACAACAGTTTTTTTTTTCTAATTTAAGGCCAAAAACTGATGTGCAAGACATGATTTCAGGTCCCATAGGCATGCTAGCAAACCCTCAATAGAACATGAATCTTTATGTTTAAATGAAACGATACTCCATGTCTGGAAAACAAGGATCCCAGTGGCAGCTTGTATAAAGAGAAAAGTGTAGGAGCAAGTTTAGGGGCCAGTGTGTTAATTGCATTAAAATATTTGAATCACATTCATTTTTCATAATTAATTAAGTTAATGCATTAAACTGACAGCCCTTATATATATATATATATATATATATATAGTCACACACACATTCATTCATTCATTCATTCATTTTCAATTTAATTCTGCCTTTTTATTATTCAGTAAGATGCATCCTTTTGCCACCACAATTGGCTTAAAGTGAATAGAAAAGGCTAAGAAAAGGTACAGGGATGTGAGTCGGGGAATAAGGAGAAGGTCAGGTGAGTAATACCTTAAGTTTCTGGAAGATATGATGGCTTGTGTGTGTGTGTGTGTGTGTGTGTGTGTGAGAGAGAGTTGGACTATCTGCCATTTCACCGGCTCATTAGGACTGATTTACACAGGCAGGCGAGCAGGCAAGAAAACCTCATTGCTATGGCTTTTGCCCTTCCTTCTTTGCTCCTTTCCACTCTCTCTCTTTTGCTTGACTGCCACACTGAGACAATGGAGCCCTGGAGAATACCAGCACTGTGCTGAATTATTCAAATGAGACATAGCAGCAAAGCAAAAAAACAAACAAAAAAAAAAAACAAAGGGAGAGAGAGAGAGACAGGAAGAGAGGAAGATCAAGAAATGGAAATATGTATAGAAAGCATAGACATAGTTTATTTTTTACTTATTGGTACAGTACTTTGGGCCAGTGGTTAGATTTAAGGGATTAAAATTTTACTTAAAAGAGTTTTATTCCAAGTGAATGAATCAGTTCAATTAAAGATCAATCATTAACTATTCCCTTAAATTACCATTTTTAAAGGACTTCAAAGAAAGAAAAATTAAGAAAATCGACATAAATGGCAATCAAGATGGCGCCACATATGGCAGCCACTGTGCTAAACTCCCCAATTGTTTTAGTGTTTTTGTTAGTTTTTCCTGTTTTTTTTGTTTTGCAAACACGATCAGTTTTACCTGGGATGAACTGCTGAACATTCGACAGAACACACCAAAAAACCTCCTACCGGTTTTCAATTATTCAGACGTTTTGCTGAACATTGTAGTTGGCGGAGCGGCAGCACTGATCAAACGCTTCAGGATGCGCAGAAGGGGAAAGCGAGTGCTCTCTACACAACAAAACGGACAAACTCCTCCTGCTCTCCCGGTTAAATGAGGATTTCTCACACTCTGCTGCTCTGTGTTTCACGGAGACCTGGCTGAATGACACGATACTGGATGGCGCTCTTCATCTGCCCGGCTATCAGCTGTTTAGAGCAGACCGTGACACAGAATCATCAGGGAAATTGCGTGGCAATGGGACATGCTTTTACATCAATGAAAGGTGGTGTACAGATGTAACGGTGTTAAAGAAGATGTGCTATTTCTGATCTAGAAGCACATTTCATTGACTGTAAGCCATTTTATTCGCCGTGAGAGTTTTGCTCATTCATTCTCATAAGCATCTACATTCCACCGCAAGTGAGCCTGGCTTTACAGAAACTCGCTGATCAGATCACAGAGGCCGAACAAAAACACCCAGACTCTGTTTTAATCATTCTCAGGGATTTTAACAAAGCAAATCTCTCCCTTGAACTGCCCAAATACAGTCAGCATGTCCCACCAGAGACAATAATATATTGGACCACTGTTACACCACAATAAAGAATGCATATCACTCTGTCCCACGGGCAGCTTTGGGACCCACTGATCACTGTTTGGTTCATCTTATACCATCCTACTGGCAAAAACTTAAATCTGCTAAACCTGTAGTAAAGATTGTAAAGAGATGGACCAATGAAACAGAGCGGGTTTTACAGGCCTGTTTCGAATTGACTGATTGGAGTGTTTTTGCTGCTGCTGCCACCGATCTGGACGAGCTCACAGAGACTGTAACTTTATATATCAGTTTCTGTGAAGATGTGGGCATTCCTACCAGGACTCATTTAACTTACAACAATGACAAACCATGGTTCACCGCAAAACTCAGACAGCTCCGTCAAGCCAAAGAAGATGCTTACAGGAATGGGGACAAAGTCTTGCATAAACAGGCCAAGTACAGTCTGGAAAAGGAGATCAAAGTGGCAAAGAGGAATAATTCTGAAAAGCTAAGGAACCAATTCTATTCTACTCTTCATTAGTGCGGAAAGGTCTGAAAGACAATACCAACACCCTCCACCAGCACTGTAGAGAACCAACAACCCTCAGATGATCTGAATGAGTTTTATTGCAGGTTTATTGCACACCATTAACACCTCCAACAACCCTCTTCTCCCCCACTCCTGCACTTCAGATCAGGGAAGGTGACGTGCACCAGGTCTTCAGAAAGAAGAAAAGCAGAAAGGCACCAGGCCCAGACGGTGTGACACCAGCCTGTCTGAAAACCTGTGCTAACCAGCTGGCCCCCATCTTTTCACAGATCTTCAACAGGTCTCTGGAGTTGTGTGAAGTCCCTTACTGCTTCAGACGCTCCACCATCATCCCTGTTTCAAAGAAACACAAGTTAACAGGACTTAACGACTACAGACCTGTGGCGCTAACGTCTGTCGTCATGAAGTCGTTTGAAAAACTGGTTTTGGTCTATCTGAAAAACATCACTGGACCCTTACTGGACCCACTGCAGTCCGTCGATGATACAGTAAACATGGGACTGCACTTCATCCTGCAGCATCTGGATAAGTCAGGGACTTATGTGAGGATCCTGTTTGTGGAGTTCAGTTTGGCTTTCAACACTATCATCCCAAACCTACTCCTGCCCAAATTAACTCAGCTCTCTGTGCCTACCTCCATCTGTCAGTGGATCACCAGCTTCTTGACAGACAGGCAGCAATCAGTAAAGCTAGGGAAATTCTCATCCAATGACTGCACCTCCAAAGATCCCTCTGTCAAGCTCCTAAAGTTTGCAGATGACACTACAGTCATCGGCCTCATTCAGGACAGTGACGAGTCTGCCTACAGACTGGAGGTTAAAGAGCTGTCTGTCTGGTGCAGTCATAACAACCTGGAGCTCAACATGCTCAAAACAGTGGAGATGACAGTAGACTTAAGGAGAAACCCCCCTGCACTCACCCCTCTCACCATCATGGACAGCACTGTAATGACAGTGGAGACATTCAGGTTCCTCTGCAACACCACCTCTCAGGACCTGAAGTGGGACATTCACATAGACTCAATTGTCAAAAAGGCCCAGCAGAGGCTGTAATTCCTTTGCCAACTGAGGAAGTTCAACCTGCCTCAGGAACTACTGAAACAGTTTTACACTGCCATCATTGAATCTGTCTTCTGCACCTCAATAACTGTCTGGTTCAGCTCAGCTACCAAATCTGAACTCAGAAGACTGCATCGGACAGTCCCGCCTACTAAGCGAATTATTGGCACAACCCTTCCTACTCTTCAAGAACTGTACTTATCCAGAGTGAGCAAAAAGGCTGGCAAAATCACGACACTATCGACACTACAGAGAACTGAGCACCAGAACGGCCAGGCACAGGAACAGTTTCTTCCCTCAAGTAATCCATCTCATGAACACTTCATAATAAACGTGGAACACACAACACTATTATACATTCACCTACCCAGTTATTTAACACACATACTTATTTACACTTAAAATTTGTACCTTACATACCTGTACATAGGAAATTGTTTCTTTTGTGTATTATAAAAGTTATTGCTATTTTGCACATTGTCTTGCATAATTGTATATTGTTCTTTTTATTATGTCTTTTATTGTGTCTGGTCCTGTCACTGTCATTCTATTGCACTGCGCTTCTGTCACTACAACAAATTCCTAGTATGTGTAAACATACGTGGCAATAAAGCTCATTCTGATTCTGATTCTGTTACATACTAAATATTAAATATATTATTATTATTATTTTTTAATGTAAGGATAAACATTTTAGTTGTTTTGTTTTAACATGTTAAGGTTTATTTTCAGGTTGCACCTTTCTCTTTGTTTTTAGTTTCTAGTTCTATCCATGTTCATGAGTGCTGTTCCCTCCACACAGCTGCCTTTCTTGCAGAAGTGTGATCATGCTATAGAGCAGGGGGAAAAAAGGCAACATGTGTCTATACATGTTGGAGGGTGTGAAAGATGTGTGTGAAAATGTGGGGTGAGAGTGGCATGTCTTTTTCTTTAATGACAGCATTTTAGCTGGCATAGACTTTACAAGTGGATGATCATGTTCTCCAAATCAGAAGAGGAGACACACATATGCACATTTATAATGCTTAAAGCAGAAAATTACATGTAAGCTGAAAAGCATAGCAAGGTGGTATCGTGATCATCAGGCTGGTGTTGCGATTGTGAAATCACAGCAGTGGGGAGATGAGGCACTTCCTGTACATATAGTCATACTGCCATGCCAATTTAGCTTCAGGAAGTTTCAGCTGTTAATCACTGATTCCAAGAAAGCAAAAAGGCCTGAGATGCAGTTTGGTGCCAAAAGAGTCAGGCTGATGTCGGAAATTTCCTCACCATTTACCGGCAGGCAAGCTCTTTTCTCTACCTGTTCCTCATCAGCCCTGGTCACATCTGGAGGTGGATTTTATCACAAATCTAAAACACTAAATCCTAATAAAGGAAAACTAAAGCAAAGACTAAATGTTAATTGGCATTGGGTCTCTGTAGGGAAAGATGTGGTGTTGATGGCAATGTGTAATCTGAATGTGACCCTAAAGTGGCCCATGTGGTAAATAGTGAATATGGCCAATTGTGGGCCACCTTTGGCAAAAATGTGACATTATTGTGTAGGGGATCTACAGAAGTCAATTTAGCTCAAAGGGAATCATTTAAGATTGAACAGAATCTCCGTTTTACAGCGGATCAATGAATCGGCCAGTGATTCATTGAGCGAGCCGTATAACATCAATTCGGTACTGGATACTAGTATCCAAAATATAGTGAAAACACTATTTATTAGCACGGTAACAAGGTCGGCAGTTTAAGACATTAATTTATAAGCACAAAACACAAGATACTTCTCTTTTCAATATGAATAGGAATTTATTGGAAAAACCTAAGACACATAAACTAATCTAACACATAGACGCACATTCACACATTCATACAAGTTGCAGAAAGAGAGAGAGATGAGGAAAGAATGAGTTTAGAAGAGTGAAAATGTGAAATCCCAAGTTTATAGCATAAGTATATGCAATTGCTTAGACCTGAACAACCATCAATCATTTAATTAACCCTCGCGTTGTGTTTCTCAATGAGGTTATTAAACTTTATTTTAAATGCACCAATTCAGCCAGAATCTGGAGGTTGTACTTGCGTTGCCTTTGTGTTAAGGGGTTTCCTTTGATGACGTCGTTGCAGAAAGGGGTTCCCCAAGGTTGCTGATTGGTCGGAAGTTCGTGGTTGTTGGAAGTGAGGTCTTGGGCGTTGGCTGGAGGATGGAGTCGTGTACGCTGGTTGAAGTTTTGAGGCGGCCACGAAGTCTGAGACAGGGCTTAGCGGCAAAACTTAACTTAGAACACAAAACTCTCAACGGAAAGAAAAGATTAAAGTAAAGAAAGAAATGTGACGGTCTCCTCATGTTTTCGTTTAGAGGAGTGGCTGGCGTGCAAGCGGTCTGGTTCTTGTCTTGGGTGGGGGAGCACCACCCAACAAAGTTTCCTCATGTGATGGTCCTGATGTGCTGTATCTTTGACCATTAATCTTGGGTTTCTTGCCCCAATATTGACAATCTCCTTTCTGAGTTGGGATTATCAATAATTGTGTTCTTTTGCTTTAATGTTGCAAGTTGTTCAAAGCTGTGAAAGTTGGTTGGTTAGGCTTACTTCAGGCTGGCTGGCACCAGGGTATCCTGGACAGATTTATGATGTGGTCCTGGCCCCTTTGTGGAATTTGGCTCTTTGGTTTCAACCAAATGTTCTGATCTAATCTTCCATTGTCTGATTCGCTCTGATACCCTACAATTGTTAAAGGCTAATCAGGGTGCAACCAAATGTGGCCCAGTTATCCTAAAACATATCTGGACCAGTTTTGGCGAAAACAAAAAAATATGGCACAGTAAGCACTGGCTAAAGTGACTGTGAGCCTAAAGTGGCCCTCAGATAAAATTACAAATTTTGCTCAAATAATTAACTACAATTTGGGCGACTTTTGGTAAATATACGGCACAGTCAGTATCAGCTTATCAGTGTGTAAGCCTAACTTGTCCCACATTTGACATAGCAAATATGGCCCATATATTCTAAAACAGATAAGGGCCATTTCTGGTTTGGATGTAACACTTGACTAATAACACTTCGCTTGGCTAATTGAAATCAAAGTTTTAAATTATAAATATAGCCTAATATAATTTGGCAAGTTTATTTATATAACACTTTTCATACACAATGGTAATTAAAGGTGCTTTACATAAAATGAAGTAAAACAGTTATAAAAATAATAATCACAACAATAAAACAAGGAATTTAAAACTTTTAAAATGATTTAAAATTGATTTAAAATAAATTAATTGAAAAGAGTTAAAAAAAGGAATAGATTATACATAGTGCAATCAGTTTGGCCGTAGCACAGTAATCATTCAATAAATGCACAGCTAAACAGATGAGTTTTGAGTCTAGATTTAAATGTAGCTAATGTTTTAACGCATCTGATTTAGCTGGTTCCAACTGTGGGCAGCATAATATCTAAAAGCAGATTCCTCTTGTTTGGTGTGAACCCTTGGTATTTCTAACTGACTCGATCCTAATGATCTGAGTAGTCTGTTAGGTTTATATTCAGTGAGCATATCTGCAATGTATTTAGGTCCTAGGCCATTGAATGATTTAGAAATGAGTAAATGTACTTTAAAATCAATCCTAAAAATTACTGGAAGCCAGTGTAAGGACCTGAGGACTGGTGTGATAGGATACCTCGGATACCTGTTTAACTGAAGAAAGTTCTGGCACATCCAACTGTTAATTTCATCAATGCATTGGCAGAGGGAGTTAATGGGACTGTAGTCATTTGGCGATAAGGCTAGGTAAATCTGGGTATCATCAGCATAGCTGTGATGTTGACTTGGAGCATAAATAGGCTAAACAAGAGTGGTGCCAGAATTGAGCCTTGTGGGACTCCACATGTCATGGACGTCCACTTAGACTTATGCTCTCCTATACTCGCATAACAATCTCCCCCTTCTAAGTATGACCTAAAGCAATTGAGAGCCATCCCAGAAAGCCCAACCCAGTTTTCCAGTCTCTCTAGAACAATGTGATCGACAGTCTCAAACGCAGCACTAAGATCTAGTAGTACCAGCACTGATATTTTGCCAGAATCTGAATTTGGGCAAATATCATTTATTATCTTAATGAGCACTATTAACTTATTATCTTAAATGTCTCTGTGCTGTGATGTGGTCGGAACCAGATTAAAAATTGTCCAGGTATCCATTTCAGTTTAATTAGTTGTTCAACTGCTTGAAAACTACCTTTTCAATAATCTTGCCTATAAAAGGAAGATTTGATATTGGTCTGCAGTTGCTCAATAAGATTTTATCAAGATTGCTCTTTTTCAGAAGGGCCTTAACAACCGCAGTTTTCAAGGAGTTTGGAAAAGTCCCAGAAAGAAGTGAGGTGTTCACCACTTCTAAGAGATCTGCTTCTGAACAGTTAAACACACTTTTGAAAAAAAGATGTGGGAAGTGTCAAGATAGCAGTTTAGGGATTTAAGGAGCTGTATTATTTCTTCCAAAGATTTGCTGTCAAAGATTGCTTCAAAAACAGACATAGTGACTTCTTTTTGAAATTGCGGTAGAATCTGTCTGACATCTGCATAACTTGAGAATGCACTAATTGTCTTTCTGCTATTATTAATCTTCTCGGAAAAGGAGGAGGCAAACTCATTGCATTTGCTGTCAGAGAGCATTTCACTGGGAATCTGACTTGGGGGGGTTTGTTAGTCTCTCAACAGTAGCAAAAAGAGTGCAAGTGTTGTTTAGGTTACTGTTTATAAGGTTAGAGAAGAACTTCTGTCTTGCTGTGGCTAGATCCACATTGAATGCATGAAGGCTGTCTTTATAGATGCTTGTAACGGTGGTTGCCCAAATACCACAAAAGTTCATTTAAAAAAACACTATCTGATGCAGGAACTGAACCCAGGTCACCCGTGTGATGACGCTGAGACCGAACCACTAGACCACATTTTTTTGTTAGTGATGATTGCACTCAGACTTTACTTGACTCAAAGTGAAAGCCTCAAAAGAAAAATCTTTTAAAAAAATTAGTTATTGATGTTCAAGCACCAGACAAGTATATACTTGTCACATTTTTATATTCATTACAGTCATCCCGGATAGCACAACAAACAAACAAAATAGCATCCGCTACATACAAAAAAACAACAACGATAACTTAATGATCAACAAAGGCAACGCAACTGGAAGAATTGTATGCAATTTTCGGGAACATCGGCGGCGTCTGCCTGTTTCGGCTCCTTCTTTTTCCAGGCTCCAAATCACCAATTTTGTGAGTATGGTGTGAAACTCCAGTTAAATCTCAAAATTGTCAGTGAGACCAAGGGGCAAAATGTCCTTTAGCAACAGGCTAAACAGGTAGCACCAACTTTTGTGGTCTTGATTTCTGCATTTTCTATGTGAATATTAAAATCCCCTGCAATAACAAAATGCTAACTTGATGGCATTACTTTTTGTCTCTGGAACAATCTTAGTTTGATGCCTAATAGGCTGCAGATTAGATAGGTCATCCATGCGGCTAAGGCCTTAGACTTTCTATCATGTGATAAAACAGAGATAGAGAAAGCTACAGGCACACTGGGTTCCTGCTTGTTCTGAAAACTTTCCTGAATGTTGCTGCTATTGTAGCGGGAACCCGACACATATCACTGAGAGCTGCTATCAATTGTTTTTTGGTTCACCTACAGCAGATGGAGGAGGATTTGGGCCCTGGCGATATGGCAGTGGTCGGAGAGCTCTCGAAGGAGGAGGAGGGTGAGTTGGGCCCATAGGCTTTGGTGGTTGTGGTGCCTGCCGTTTTTAGTTGGTAACTGGGGGCTTGCAACAAAAAAGTGGGAGAGTCTGGTTCCAGCATTTACCAGTTCCTCCATTTTCTGTGAGAAGCTTAGAAGTGGAGATGCTGGAGAGAGGAATAATGTGTCTGGTGAGTTGGGCTCAGGCTCTGGTGTTTCCGGTGGCTGAAATATGTTGTCCTGGCTTCCCTGGCTGTTTACCACAAAGTCATCCTTCGGCGCTGAGTCTTGGGGCTGTTGTAGTACGTCACAGTCTATCTGTGATGAGCTCTGTTGGCAGGGCTCAGCCAGGATAGTGTCCATGAGCAGTGCTTTTTGTGCCTGTGTGGCATTGTTAGTGTCCTTGTGGGATGTGTCGACCACATGACTACTCTGAAGCTGATTTGAAGTCCTGTCGTCACTCATACTTTGTCCAGGTGTGTGTGTGCCATTCATGTTCGGAGGACTAGCACACTCTACTGAAGGATGACGAAGTGAAAAATAGATGTTGTCCTTTAGCACTCTTGCACCTTTAGCACTCTTAATCTTGAAAAGATTAAAGTTGTCGACGAAGCTGACTCCTTTTAGACTGCAGGTTCTTTGTAGCCATGTATTCAGCCCAAGTAACCATGAAAACATGTTAGTTCCCCTTGCTGGGAGTGGTCCACTGATGAACGACTGAACTTAAAGGTGCAGTGTGTAATTTTTAGCGGCATCTAGCGGTGAGGATTCGAATTTCAACCGCTCACCCCGCCCTTTCGAAACGCATACAGAAGCTACGGAAGCTGACACAGGACAAAAATGTCAAAGAATTATATTTATTTAATTATTCAGTAAACCAATATGTTATTGTGAATATTATTGTTACTCATTGATCATTGTCTCAGGTTTATTCGCTGACTTTAGTTAGATTTTTTGTATAACAGTTAGTAGGGTTGGGCGACGTCTACCAAATTGGCATCGGACGAAGTCTACAGTGAAACATCATGATGAAAAGTGAAAGTGAAATGTGCATACGAAATCAGTTTCAATGCCATGCACATTACTAGTGGCCCTGATGCCCGCAATTTATATACAGTATAATTACTTAATGATATAACTGCGAGAGAAAGTAATGAAATATATATATTTTTCCATCTAATGTTTATTGCCTTTAAAACACAACTTTCTTTCCGAACACGACATTGGGATGCGGTAGCTTGCGGGAGGGGAAAGGGAGGAGGGGGTGCGATGGGATCACGATGCCGGCTCAACATCGTTATGTCTGTCAGCCCAACCGCATAAGCGCCTTCCATCTGGGAAAAGCCACACCTATGTTTATCCGGGATTTCTGCTGTCGTCTGTCCCGACTTCGTCTGGCTGCATCAAGTTTTCTTTTTTTACAGACGAAGACTGACACTCTGCTGGTTCTTGAACAACGTACTGATGAAACGCGCTCTGTAGAAGTTTGTCCGTGTACGGCTACTATAGAAACATGGCGGCACTAAATGGCGACTTCCATGTAAGGGGACCCGTGGTGTATGTAGATATAAATTGCTCGTTCTAAGGTTATAAAATCATAACGGCTTATTATGTAAGGTCTTTACACACCTCTGAAAACATAGTTTTGTATGTTATATTGCATTTCTGCCAATAAATTCTCGTAAATATTACACACTGCAACTTTAAAGTCTTCAAAGTGTTTTGATGAGTTCACTGAAATCCTTCTTTAGGAGTTCTGACTGCTTTTTCTGAATATCATTCTTCCCCACATGGATGATGATTCGATTTACAGTCTTGTGCTTCATTAGATTTTTCCGAAGCTCCTTGTTCACATCAGAGATGGTTGCTTGAAGAAAGCAGCATGTAGTTGTAGTTCTGCTACTGATATTTCTGATAATGGAGTCACCCACTATCAGAGTCCTGGGCTCGGTCACGCTCCGAGCTGAATGGCGCTGTCTGATCGACCTTGAGTGCCTGTTTGTAACAGGTTTGTAACTGTTTGTAACGATGTTAGCTGAGGCTGATACGATCCATGTTCAATCACATTTGGGGATTCCTCACCCACATTCATTAATGTGCCAGATCTGTTCTCAAGCTGTATAGGGGGTGGTAAAATACCAGTTTTTGCAAGCCTTGCCTAAGCCGTATCTGGGGTAGAGGATGCAGCAATACGAGATACCTTGTTTGTGCCATCAATTAGTGTCGATCAGTTTCGGCTTGTTCCTCTGCCCTTATAAACTGTTAAGATTCACTAGATTCATGGGACTCACTGGCTGTATGTTGAGGGTCCTTGAATATGGTCTGCTGTGTGTTCCGTCTGTTTTGGAAGTCTAGCAAGTAACTTTGTTTCAAGAACCACAATCCTTTGTAGAAGTCTGTGGTAGTTCGTGCAGCAAGCAGATTCCAGAAGAGGCATTTTCTTTGTCGTCTGTTGAAAGTAGACAGCTGTGTTTTCCCGTCTCCAGAATGTAAACTGCTGGCAAAGGGAGGCCAATAGTCTCGTTTTTTTGTAGTATTATTCCAGTTACAAAAAGTTTTCAGTTTAGTGTTTGTGCCAAAAATATGTTCTTTGAGCACTGTGCTGATCTGCTGAGGTTAAATCTTAGAAAAATCTGAGAAAAGTACATAAACAGGGAGCAAAGCGCAGAGCAGTAAGCAAGAGCATTCGAACAGTAGCAAAGCCGGAAGCATTTAGAAGGATCATAAGCTGCAACACAGTTAACTGATGCAGGGTGATCTGGATATGAGTCTTAAGTAGGCAACATACCCAGTGTAGCATCTGGACCAATTAGACATACAGTTATTTGTTACATTTAACAAATAATCTTTAAACCCAACAAACCAGCTTTATGCTGGAGCTCTGGGGACAACCCCCAAAGCAACTAACACCCCAAAAGGGCACAGTTACCCGGACAACCATCTGATAATGTGAGTTTTATTGCTCGATGGAATGCGAGCAGAACACATTACATTTGCCTATAGAAATGGACTCTTTCCTATTCAATCACAGACAAACCTTTCTTTGACGTTCCTATCACACATAGCCTCATTGTGTACAGTATTACTGCATTGTAGTTTAATTTTGTCTGTTGTATTTGTATTTGTCTTTCTACTGTTTTATGCATGCGTTATGATAGAAAACTAGTCGTATAACCCACCTATGCCATGTTTGGTCTCTTTGAATTAGTATTTTGATGATCTAAAAGATGGTGTAAATTAGATGTTGATGCCTATGTAACATATTAGTGTTTTAAGAAACCTTAGTAGTTTTGCATCAACACCCAATCAAATTACATATGCAAAATACCATGCTCACAGACAAAGAGTCGTAAACTTACCCTCCAAAGGTGAAAGTTACCATTGGTTCGTGGACCTCCTGGAGGCACAGCCTCCAGAAAACGATTGATCGCCTTTCTCTTCTCTCTTCGCTCTCTACTTCGTCTGCAAAATCTTCTGATTGCTGCCCATGTGGAGGAACCCACAGGGAGCCTGAGCCGGCACAGGGTGTGCCTGGTGGGCCTGACAGACCCCAACATACAGAGCTGTGGCTCTTGACCACAAAAAGCCAGACATTTCCACTCAACCCTGGAATTCATCTTCATGACTCGCCTCAGTCAGTCAGTGGTTCTTTTAGAACCTAAGAAGTCGAGCTAGAACTCTTCAGAACTTCTCTAAGTTGTGCCAGGCCTTGCGGCCTTGTCTTTCCATTCCCCAAAGATCACAGGACTTCAGCATGGCCAGGCTGGTTTTAGCTGGAAGTAGCTGGTTTTAGCTGGTCTCCCAGCCTGATGAAGCTGGTGTCCATTTGACCTAATTACAAATTAATCAGTTTGTTTCACTTACTGACAAGGTTCAATTCAAGATAAGTTTAGTAACATAATCAGGTAGGCTAGATGATACATCTTAATTTATTCTGGTTGTTAATGATAATATATCTGAGAAGAGTCTAAAACAAAATTATTAAAGTGGTTTCACAAATAAATTATAGTATAAAGTATAGCATAAAATCAAGCTACCACTCAAAAAATCAGCATAGAACTCAAATCAGATGTAATTATTGTCTGAAGAAATACATTCACAATAGTTGTATCACCAATTATAATCAGCTGTTTTATTTTTTTGGTATTGAATAGACTTTTACACAAAATATAAATGAAACAAACACAGTTTTTATATAACAATCACCTGTAATTAAAAAAACAGTAGGACAAAAACCCAATATCTTGAACAAGAAATGCTTAAAGCATAATCTGATCACGCGGATCACGTGGATCACGTGGTGGTTTGATGCAAAAATACAGCATAATGCTGTAAATTTCAAATCTACAGAGGCGGGATTTTCTTCAACGGTCGACATTCGGGAACGGCAATAAGTACGTTTCACAACTGTGGTAAGTGATTTATTTCACTTTTTATTTTTCATGTTTGGTAACTGCAGTAGTATATTGGTGTCTACGTTCGCGGTAACCGCAGATTAACGAATCCTCCGTCCGCGGGGCGCGAGGGAGATTTCACACATTCCCCGGCCTCATAGCGGCTATAGGCGGAAAATCTCTGGGTTCCAACGGTAGTAATTACACGCTTCATTGACAACAGTTGTGATTCACAGGAACGTTGTGTTGTTCAGCACACTTTCTCGTGATTATTTTATAATGTGAATCAAATTTGCATAAGCAGTCATCTGTTAACACGGGCGTCGAAATGAAACGTGTGACGTTACTAAAGGCTTGCAACTCGCGGTCATCCCGGTCACGGAGGATCAGTGTATGTCACATAAACTCTGAACGGTGCTGTTAAAGCGGTTAACGTAAGCAGCGAGATGTGCGAGAACCTTTGATAACTTGCTAATTCGCTTATTGTTTGATTGTAATGCTTTTTGCTAACTTTGGTTTAAAGAATGAGTTAATTCAGCCCATCTTCCTGCCTGGCCTTTTCTCAGCATATATTCACTCCGAAGTAACCTTACCAGGAGACAGATGGAGATTTGGAGTATATTCAAAGGTAATGGTTGCATTCTAAGAATTTGAATACCTGCATTTTACATGTAGATATGTTATTAGATGTTTCTCAACTCCAGAAGAGAGACTATTTTAAAGGGAGAATTATTCAGATATCTCAAAAGCTAAAACTAATGTGAATTACATATTATCTGTTTCCTGACTGATTTGTAGATATTTAAGAGGAACAAAGAAGTTGAAAGGAAAAGTGTCATCTAAAACAACAGGGCAAATGGTACAGAAGAAACCAGTTGAAGTGAACCCAAGTTGCCACTCTTCTTTGCAAAGTGAATGATTTTCAGTTGAATTTCTGAAATGTAAGATATACACACATACCAAGATCTGACACCCTCAGGTTCACAGAGACCTAGGGCCAGAATTATATCATGGACTTCAACACTTCCTGTTTTTTTTTTTTTTTTTCTTT
This sequence comes from Labeo rohita, assembly GCF_022985175.1. Classification (NCBI taxonomy): domain Eukaryota; kingdom Metazoa; phylum Chordata; class Actinopteri; order Cypriniformes; family Cyprinidae; genus Labeo; species Labeo rohita. The sequence goes on from NC_066873.1 coordinate 247,524, forward strand.
GATTAAGCATCTAATAGATTTCGATAGACTAATCGATGATCACATCGTAGGAGGCAGCCCTTGTAACCTTAGTCAGTTTAGCTAAAAACAGCTAAAAATTGTTCATGCTAAGATATTCTTATTCATATTCATCCATGTATACTCATTTATCAATAAAATAGCTACATTAATTAAACACTTACAGACCTAATGATGTTCAGAATTCTGTTATTGTTCATCTTCACCATTAATTGTTAATATAGTTTTAGAATTGTAATTATTCCAATTATTTTGTAAATATTTGTTAGAATATAATTTTAAAAGGGGCTGTAAGTTCAAATAAAAAAATATTAAAAATTTAATGGTTCCTTGTGGTTGTAACGCCAAGCCAGCAGAGGGAGCCCTCACCCTAGGACTGCCTGCACGCTTCCTCTGCTGCTTCTACTGTTACTTCCTGTTTGTCACTATTTATAGACCGGCCATGTGCTCAATACTCTGCGAAGTATTGCCAGTTTCACCTGCCTTACCGAGCGTTTATATACTCTGTTGGATTACCTGTTGCCGTCTTGCTCTGTTCTTGGATTTTGTGTTTACGGATTACCCCTGTTTGGATTTATTTGCCTGTTTGGACTGTTTTCAAGGTTTGACCATTAGCTGTCTCTTGACTATCGCTCTCTGGATCGCCCCTGTCGGATTGTTTACTTTATTGGACTGTCTGCTCGGTGTTTGACCCACTGCCTGTTTATACTCTCTGCTGCTTGGATTACATATCATGTTGTGTGTGCTATTGGACTGCCTTCCGGTATTGACCCTCTGCCTGCTTTTGAGTATTCTGCTTCCTGTAATAAACAACAACTGCTTTTGGATTCTACCTCTGTCTCAGCGTCCTCGTTACAGAATACTTCGCCTACCAAGAATCCAGCGGAAATTACAGAGTACACGACCAGCCAACATGAACCCAGCAGTATCTCGCCTCCTCTGCCTTCGTCAAGGTGACAAGGCTATAGAGGAATATGTGGAGGAATTTTGTGGACTGTGTCACCTGGTTGACTTTAATGACGTGGCACTGAAGGACATTTTTCGGGTGGGTTTAAACGATCCCATTCGTTCATGGCTACCTGGGGGAAAGATTCATTGGTCACTAGAGAAATATATTGATCATGCCCTGCTATTAAGTGGATCCACGTTTACTGTGGGGATCGCGGATGAGGGACCCCGTGATCCTCCAGTAGGCCCCACACCACAACCAGTTCAAGTCACATCCACCAAGCCAAGGTCTGCTCACGCCATGCCTGCCAAGCCACAGCCTGCTCACGCCATGCCTGCCGCTCCAGGGCCTGCTCACGCCATGCCTGCCGTTCCAGAATCTGCACCTGTCATGGCTACCCTCCTACAACCAGCTCAGAAGATGGCTGCTATCTCCAAGCCAGTTCACAAGATGGCCACCATCCTAGAGCCAATCCAGAAGATGGCCGCCTTCCCCAAGCCAGTTCACAAGATGGCCGCCATGCCCGAGCCACTCCACAAGATAATCGCTGTCTCCAAGCCACGCCCCATGATGGCCCACGTGCTGGACTCACCCCTAATGGCTGTATGGGCAGCTCATGTCACAGCAGCTACCCCTGATTCAAGTCCAGCTGCGGAGCCAAGTCCAGCTGTGAAGCCAAGTCCAGCTGCAGAGCCAAGTCAAGCTGCAGGTGCATCTTCAGAGTCAGGTCAAGTTGCAGCTGCGTCTCCTGTGTCAAGTCAAGCTACAGCTGCTGCTCCAAAGTCCAAAGCTTCCAAGTCCAGTCAGGCTTTCAAGTCCAGTCAAGCTCCAGGGTCAAGTCAAGCTCCAGGGTCCGGCCAAGCTCCAGGGTCCGGCCGAGCTCCAGAGTCCGGCCAAGCTTCAGAGTCCGGCCAAGCTTCAGAGCCCGGTCAAGCTTCAGAGCCCGGTCAAGCTTCAGAGCCCGGTCAAGCAACAGAGTCAAGTCAAGCAACAGAGTCAAGTCAAGCCAAAGCTACTGTTCTCCATGAATCAATCCAAGTTACAGCTGTTCTCCATGAGTCAAGCAAGGATACAGCTGTTCCCCATGAATCAAGCCAAGTTACAGCTGTTCTCCATGAGTCAAGCCAAGACACAGCTGTGCCCCACGAGTCAAGCCAAGACACAGCTGTGCCCCACGAGTCAAGCCAAGTCACAGCTGTGCCCCACGAGTCAAGCCAAGTCACAGCTGTGCCCCACGAGTCAAGTCACGTTACAGCTGTCGTTCCTGAGTCAAGCCATGTTGTTCCTGAGTCAAGCCATGTTGTTCCTGAGTCAAGCCATGTTGTTCCTGAGTCAAACCAAGTTGCAATTAATCTCCATGAGCCTAGTGAAGTTCCGGCTGTCGTCCATGAGCCAAGCCAAGCCACAGTTGATCTTCATGAACCAAGTCAGGCCACGGCATGCCCCCCTGAGTCAAGTCCGGCCACGGCAGGCTTCCCTGAGTCAAGTCCGGCCACGGCAGGCCTCCCTGAGTCAAGGCAAGAAATTATTGTCCTACCTAAACCTCACCAGGTCCCCTTTAACCTTCTCAAGCCACCTCATGTATCAGCTGGCCACGCAGAGCCCACGCTCCCAAGCCACGCAGAGCCCACACTCCCAAACCACGCAGTGCCCACATTCCCACGCCACAAGTCCATAACATCCACACCCTCAAGGTCAACAGACATCCCACTGTCTACTGTGCTGCCTGTAATGGCTGTTGCCATTTTCAGTGTGTGGGCTGCACACTCTGCTCCAGAGGCCTCGCCTGTCCATGAGTCTGCTCCAGAAGCTTTGTCTGTCCACGAGTCTGCTCCAGAAGCCTTGTCTGTCCACGAGTCTGCTCCAAAGGCCTCGTCTGTCCACGAGTCTATGCCAGAAGCCTCTCTTGTCCAAGAGTTTGCGCCAATACCTCCTGAAGTGTCAGCATGCTCTGTAGAACCTCCTAAGGAGGTGGCGTCCATTAATGAACTCACTGCCACGTCTGACCACGAGTCTGCGCCAATGCCCCCGGAGGTGGTGGCTCTGGCTGCAGAACCTCCTATGGGGGCGGTGTCCTCATATGAACTCTCTGCCCATCATGTCACAGCCAAGAAGGCCTATCATGAACTCATTGCCCGCCATGTCACGGTCAAGAAGACCTATCATGAACTCTCTGCCTGTCATGTCACGGCCAAGAAGGCCTATCACAAACCCTCTGCCTGTCCTGTCACGGCCATGAAGGCCATTTATATCTTCCCTGCCACACCTGCCCAAGAACCTGCGCCCACGCCCCCAGAGGTGTCAGCGCAAGCTGTAGATCCTCCCATGGGGGCGGCGTCCCATGATGAACTCTCTGCCTGTCATGCCATGGCCAAGGAAATCATGCATGAACACACCGCTCTGCTATGCATGTCACTAGTCCTACTGTGGATATCTCTGCTCCTGTCTGCTCTGCCTGCTCTGCCTGCCCTGCAATGGCTCCCTGTTATGCCTGCTCTGCCTGCCTCGCCATGGCTTCCTGTTCTGCCTGCTCTGCCTGCCCCACCATGGTCCCCTACTCTGCCATTGCTCCACGGCCCAGGCCCTCCAGTACTTCACAGTCTGCTACTGCTCCATGGCCCTGGTCCTCCAAAGTTCCACTGTCTGTCATTGCTCCATGGCCTGGGCCCTTCAGTGTTTCACGGTTTGCTATTGCTCCACAGCCCAGGTCCTCCAGGGTTCCACTGTCTGCCACAGCTCCACGGCCCTGGTCCTCCAAAGTTCCACTGTCTGTCACAGCTCCACGGCCCAGGACCTCCAGTGTTCCACTGTCTGCCACAGCTCCATGGCCCTGGTCCTCCAAGTTTCCACTGTCTGCCACAGCTCCACAGTCCAGGTCCTCCAGTGCTTCACTGTCTGCCACTGCTCTATGGTCCAGGTCCTCCAGTGCTTCACTGTCTGCCACTGCTCCATGGTCCAGGTCCTCCAGTGCTTCACTGTCTGTCCCTGCTCCACGATCCAGGCCCACCTGCTCTACATGGACCTGGCCTTCCGTCCCACCCCCTGTTTTGCCTCTGTTCCCCCACCCACCTGGACTGTTGTTGTTTTGAGTGTCAGGAGTCGCTCCTGGGGGGGGATTCTGTAACGCCAAGCCAGCAGAGGGAGCCCTCACCCTAGGACTGCCTGCACGCTCCCTCTGCTGCTTCTACTGTTACTTCCTGTTTGTCACTATTTATAGACCGGCCATGTGCTCAATACTCTGCAAAGTATTGCCAGTTTCACCTGCCTTACCGAGCGTTTATATACTCTGTTGGATTACCTGTTGCCGTCTTGCTCTGTTCTTGGATTTTGTGTTTACGGATTACCCCTGTTTGGATTTATTTGCCTGTTTGGACTGTTTTCAAGGTTTGACCATTATCTGTCTCTTGACTATCGCTCTCTGGATCGCCCCTGTCGGATTGTTTACTTTATTGGACTGTCTGCTCAATATTTGACCCACTGCCTGTTTATACTCTCTGCTGCTTGGATTACGTTTCATGTTGTGTGTGCTATTGGACTGCCTTCCGGTATTGACCCTCTGCCTGCTTTTGAGTATTCTGCTTCCTGTAATAAACAACAACCGCTTTTGGATTCTACCTCTGTCTCAGCGTCCTCGTTACAGTGGTCCTGAAGATTATTAAAAATAAACTTGGAATTATTTATATTATTTGTCGCAACACCCCTTGACAGGAAAATTGGGGCAGACACTATGTAATCAATCAATCCATCAATCAAACAGACATTTTGACTAGCTAAAACCAGCCTAACTAGCTTAAGCCAGCTAAGACCAGCTAAGACCAACCTGGCTTACCAGCTAAAACCAGCTAAGACCAGCCTGACCAGCTAAGTCCAGCCTGGCTGACCAGCTAAAACCAGCTAAGACCAGCTTGACCAGCTTAAACCAGCTAAGACCAGCCTGACCAGCTAAAACCAGCTAAGACTAGCTAAAACCAGCTTGACCAGCTAAAAAAAGTGGTTAAAACCAGCTTGATAAACCAGCTATGACCAGGCTGAGAGACCAGCTTAAACCAGCTTAACCAGCTTAAGCTGGTTTAAACTGTTTTTTCAGCAGGGTTAATTGTGATGATTTTGGCTCACATTTAACAGAAATCCACCAATTCACTATCTCAACAAATTAGAATACTTCATAAGACCAATAATAAAAAAAAAAAAATAGTGAATCATTGGCTTTCTGGAAAGTATGTTTATTTACTGTATATGTACTCAGTACGTGGTAGGGGCTCCTTTTGCTTTAATTACTGCCTCAATTCGGCGTGGCATGGAGGTGATCAGTCTGTGGCACTGCTGAGGTGGTATGGAAGCCCAGGTTTCTTTGACAGTGGCCTTCAGCTCATCTGCATTTTTTGATCTCTTGTTTCTCATTTTCCTCTTGACAATACCCCATAGATTCTCTGGTGGTTTGCTGGCCAGTCAAGCACACCAACACCATGGTCATTTAACCAACTTTTGGTGCTTTTGGCAGTGTGGGCAGGTGCCAAATTCTGCTGGAAAATGAAATCAGCATCTTTAAAAAGCTGGTCAGCAGAAGGAAGCATGAAGTACTCTAAAATTTCTTGGTAAGCTGGTACAGTGACTTTGGTTTTCAAAAAACACAGTGGGCCAACACCAGCAGATGACATTGCACCCCAAATCCTCACAGACTGTGGAAACTTAACACTGGACTTAAAGCAACTTGGGCTATGAGCTTCTCCACCTTTTCTCCAGACTCTAGGACCTTGGTTTTCAAGTGAAATGAAATGCAAAACTTGCTCTTATTTGAAAAGAGGACTTTGGACCACTGGGCAACAGTCCATTTCTTCTTCTCCTTAGCCCATGTAAGACACCTGTGATGTTGTCTGTGGTTCAGGAGTGGCTTAACAAAAAGATTATGACAACTGTAGCCAAATTCCTCGACACGTCTGTGTGTGGTGGCTCTTGATGCCTTGACCCCAGCCTCAGTCCATTCCTTGTGAAGTTCACCCAAATTCTTGAATCGATTTTGCTTGACAAGCCTCTCAAGGCTGCGGTTCTCTCGGTTGGTTGTGCATCTTTTTCTTCCACACTTTTTTCTTCCACTCAACTTTCTGTTAACATGCTTGGATACAGCACTCTGTGAACAGCCAGCTTCTTTAGCAATGAATGTTTGTGGCTTACCCTCCTTGTGAAGGGTGTCAATGATTGTCTTCTGGACAACTGTCAGATCAGCAGTCTTCCCCATGATTGTGTAGCCTAGTGAACCAAACTGAGAGACCATTTTGAAGGCTCAGGAAACTTTTGCAGGTGTTTTGAGTTGATTAGCTGATTGGCATGTCACCATATTCTAATTTTGTTGAGATAGTGAATTGGTGGGTTTTTGTTAAATGTTAGCTAAAATCATCACAATTAAAATAACCAAAGACTTAAACTACTTCAGTCTGTGTGCATTTAATTTATTTAATACACAAATTCTAATTTTAATAAATTACTGAAATAAATGAACTTTTCCACGACATTCTAATTTATTGAGATTCATCTGTATGTTTGTTCCCAAAACACTGCTGGCATGCAAACAGCTGGCCCTACTGACACTAAATCCTGCAAGACCATGCTGGTGAACCAGCATCATCAGCTCCATTTTGCTTAAGAACAGCTTGAATATGCTGGTTCACCAGCTAAACTAGCACTACACTAGCATAAAAAAGACTGGACCAACACTATACTAGCACTAACCAGCGCAAACCAGCACAAACCAGCTCGGACTAGCTTGGAATCCATGCTGGTTTATGCTGGATTTTTCAGCAGGGGTATTATCAGTTGTATTAGCCTTCTTACCCTCACAGACCTGTGAACCGTGACACAACTCCTCCTCCTAAGAGCGTCTCCTGGCGTTATCAGAGGAGCCTACCTGTTGATTGTAATCATCGATAACGGAGTGATCCAGTATGTCCCTTGTGGGAAGACAACTCGGCGGCACCTCTGGACAAAAGCGTGGGCAGAGGAACCGTGGCATCGGATTCCAGACTGGGAAAAATTGGTGGCTGGTAAACACTAAACATTGCAACACGCGCTCTAAATCCTGATTTGCCCTCTCCATCTGACTGTTGCTCTCTGGGGGAAAACCAGAGGAAAGACTAACAGTCGCCCCAAGCAGCTTACAAAACTCTCTCCAAAATTTGGACACAAATTGGGGCCACCTGTCAGAGACCACGTACCTCGGGAGCCAATGAATGCGAAAAAAAACATGATCAAAGGGTAATTTAGGCAGAGGGATGAAATGTGCTGCCTTCGAGAATCGGTCTGCTATGGTCAGAACCACCGTGTTGCCCTGAGAGGGGAGAAGGGCCGTACCAAATTGAGCGAAATGTGGGACAAAGGTCTCGAAGTGACTAATAGCAGCTGAAGGAGTCCAGCAGGGGGTCGATTGGAAGTTTTACAGTTGGCACAAACAGAGCAGGCCAAAACAAAATCCTGAGTGTCACGAGCCATAGATCACCACCAGAACCTTTGCTTAGGAAGAAACAAGGTGCGCCTAACACCCAGGTGACACGCCACCTTGGAGCAATGACCCCATTGGATAATGTTGGACCGTAATCTCTCAGGCACAAATAAATGACTAGGTGGGTAATCAGATGGAGGTGTAAGGTGGCGCTGACCTTTGACCCGATATCCCAAGTTACCATAGAAACAAAAAGTTTCTCAGGCAAAATTGACTCGGGAGAAGACGGATGCTCGGAAAGATATCTTTTTTTTCATAGCTTTTTTCCCCACCAGATTTCTGTTATTATCCATCAAACTAATCCGATCGCTCGCTTTTAATCTATAACCGCGAGTGCAATGCCGCGCTGTGCGTTAGCATTCCGTTTGCCGGTTAGCCTGCCATTTGCGTTCCCACTCAAGTAGTACCTACAGGCACATAACGTATCAAATATGATTTATGGCCTGATTTATGACTGGATTTATGAGCGTATTTTTGACTCTGTCATTGTTGATGGACAGTTAGACACATGTCTAGTGTGTGTATGATTAGATTTATGAGTGAATTTATGTGTTTATGACCTGTCTGTCACTCTGACTGCCATGTGACCAGGGTCTGTCAGCTCTGAGTGACATGACAGTGTTTGTGTAAATCAAAAGATCAAAAACAGATGTTAGATTTGACTTTAATTGTATTTCTGAGTGGTTTTATGATGTTTTATCTCATCCGCTTCCCTGGTGTTTTATGGTGTTTGCTTCTTCCAGATCTTTTGCTAACAGTCTGGGAGTTTTGGGTTTCGTCCTGATTGTGGAAAAATGGCAGAGCAAATGTGTGTGTGTATTGTCACCTCAAAGGGATCAGTTTGTTGTAAGATCACTACGGTATATGCTAATGTTTAGATACCAGCCTACTGGGGCCCCATTTACATCTACCCCCCACGTGCAAGGACACAAACCCCCTAACACAAACCCTAACACCATAAGCAGAGGCCAACGCAAAGATTCAAATGTATGATAAAGAATTAAACAAAATAAACTTTTCAAAATAAAAAAAAAAGACTTTTATTAAACTGTCACCCATCTCCTCAGCAGGACGCCTAAGTTTACTTCACCGTATTACAAATAGATCCTAAACTAATCATGACAAAACTGTATATCGTTGGAAAGGTCTAAGACACCTAAATAGATATTTGGCCACTGTTTGTGCTACAAATTATGTAGGAAAAGTAATAGATTAACTAATGACAAGAGTGCACCTCAAAAATCTACATCATAACAGGAGTTCTGACCTTTTTCACAAAAAAAAAAAAAAAAAAAAAAAAAAAAAAAAACTTTTTGTTGCCTTTTTCTCCATCATGTTTTAGAAATCGTAAGAAATTATATATCAGTCGAAAACTTTGGGTCTGAAAATGTATCTTTTGAAAACCATTTTAAAATCAGACATTGCATTACCATGGAAAATGTACATCAAAGTCATATTACAAAATGTTTTCGTTCATGAATTATAAAAATGTAAGTTTTGGCATTTTCACGTCTATGTTCAAAATGGGGGTGACCGTTAAAGGGTTAATAAATCTATGACATTTCTTAATTGATGAAAGTATTCATCCTGTTTTAATATTAATACAAGTAGTTTTTCATTTTAAAGATCATACCAGTTTCCTTTCAAACAAACTTCTCCTAAGCCACAGGAAAATGTTTCTTTACTTTAGTTTATTTTATTTAGTTATTCTCACTTCAGTAATTTAAATTATTTATTCACTCTTTGATTTTTGTCAGTCTTAGAACTTACAACCTGTTATATCAGTTGAAAAGTGCTTATGTATGTACATGTAGGTAGTTAAATATCAAGGTGAATGCAAATGTTTTGTTCCACGCTACACAATAAAACAAGAGAGGATTTTCTTCCCGTAAAACTTGCGGACTGGTAGTTAAAACACACGTTCAGGCGCATGTAGTTAATCGTCT